>NW_021014742.1:0-32269 GCF_003676215.2 Rhopalosiphum maidis
ATAATCGTTCTCTAGATTTAGATGAACTCAATAGCATCTGTTACGATAAATAGATAATAATATTAGAGGAATCAAATAAAATCGCTCATTAGACTGAAGATTAGTACTTCAGTTAATCCAAATTGTTCTAATGAATTTAAAGATGCATAAGAAATCATGGAATTTAATAACATCTGTTATGATTAAGGGATGGAAAATAGAAGAATCAAATAAAATATCACAAGAAACCAATTAATTTAATTCAGAAAAACCAAACTCTGTAGAGGATTATAATCATTCTCTAGATTTAGATGAATTCAATACCATCTGTTAACTTTAAGAGTTAAAAAAATAGAAGAATCAAATAAAACGCTCATTAGACTGAAGAAAGTATTTCAGTTAATCCAAATTATTCTAAAGAAAGTGAAGAGTCTTTATAATAAAAGGATTTTTATAGCATCTGTTGTGATAAATAGATAAAAAAAAATAGAAGAATAAATAAAAACACTCAAGAAACCAATGAATTTAATTCAGAAAGAACAAATCTGCATGGGAATATAATCATTATCTTGAATTAGATGAATTCAATAACCATCTGTCATGTTTACGAGTTAAAAAAATAGAAGAATCAAATAAAAACGCTTTTAAATCTGAAAAATGTACTTCAGAAAATCAAAATTATTCTAAAGAAATTGATGATTCTTTAGAATTATTGGAATTTATAGCATCATTCATGATTAAGGGATGGAAATAGGAGAATCAATAAAATTATCACAATAGACCAATTAATTTAATTCAGAAAACCAAACTCTGTAGAGGAATATAATCATTGTCTAAATTAGATGAATTCAATACCATCTGTCAACTTTAAGAGTTAAAAAAATAGAAGAATCAAATAAGAACATTCATGAAACTGAAGAAAATACTTCAGTATCCAAATATTTTAAAGAAAGTAATGATTCTTTAGAATTTAAGAAATTTAATATGGCAAACTATATAATTGAGAGATATAAAAATAGAAAATCAAATAATATACCACAGAGACCAATTAATTTAATTCAGAAAGAACAAATTATGCATGGAATATAATCATTATCTTGAATTAGATGAATTCAATAACATCTGTCATGTTTAAGAGTTAAATAAATAGAAGAATCAAATAAAACGCTTTTAAATCTGAAAAATGTACATCAGAAAATCAAAATTGTTCTAAAGAAATTGATGATTCTTAGAATTATTGGAATTTAATAGCATCAGTCATGATTAAGGGATGGAAAATAGAAGAATCAAATAAAATATCACAAGACAACTTCAATTAATTTAATTCAGAAAGAACAAATTCTGCATGGGAATATAATCATTATCTTGAATTAGATGAATTCAATAACATCTGTCATGTTTAAGAGTTAAAAAAATAGAAGAATCAAATAAAAACGCTTTTAAATCTGGAAAATGTTCTTCAGAAAATCAAAATTATTCTAAAGAAATTGATGATTCTTTAGAATTATACGGAATTTAATTACAAATGTATGATTGAGAGATAAAAATTAGAAGAATCAAATAAAATTTCACAAGAAACCAATTAATTTAATTCTAAATACTAATGTAAAGATTACTTAGAATTAGATGAATTCAATAAAATCAGTTATAATTAAGATGTACAAAAATAGAAGAATCAAATAAAATATCACAAGACACCAATTAATTTAATTCAGAAAAACCAAACTCTGTAGAGGAATATAATCATTCTCTAGATTTAGATGAATTCAATACCATCTGTTAACTTTAAGATTTAAAAAAATAGAAGAATAAAAAAAAAACGCTCATTAGACTGAAGAAAGTATTTCAGTTAATCCAAATTGTTCTAAAGAAAGTTAAGAGTCTTTATAATAAAAGGATATTTATAGAATCTGTTGTGATAAATGGATAAAAAAAAATAGAAGAATCAAATAAAAACGCTTTTAATCTGAAAAATGTACTTCAGAAAATCAAAATTATTCTAAAGAATTTGATGATTCTTTAGAATTATTGGAATTTAATAGCATCAGTCATGATTAAGGGATAGAAAATAGAAGAATCAAATAAAGTATCACAAGAGACCAATTAATTTAATTCAGAAAAACAAAACCCTGTACAGGAATATAATCATTCTCAAGAATTAGATGAATTCAATAGCATCTGTCAACTTTAAGAGTTAAAAAATAGAAGAATCAAATAAAAACGCTCATTAGACTGAAGGTAGTACTTCAGTTAATCCAAATTATTCTAAAGTAAGTAAAGATTCGTAAGAATTAAAAGAAATTAAATAGAAAATATATGATTGAGAGATAAAAAAATAGAAGAATCAAATAAAACACCACAAGTGACCAATTAATTTAATTCAGAAAAACAAAACTCTGTAGAGGAATATAATCATTCTCTAGATTTAGATGAACTCAATAGCATCTGTTACGATTAATAGATAATAATATTACAGGAATCAAATAAAAACATTCATGAAACTGAAGAAAATACTTCAGTTAATCCAAATATTCTAAAGAAAGTAATGATTCTTTAGAATTAAAAGAAATTTAATGGCTAACTATATAATTGAGAGATATAAAAATAGAAGAATCAAATAAAATATCACAAGAGACCAATTAATTTAATTCAGAAAAACAAAACTCTGTACAGGAATATAATCATTCTCTAGAATTAGATGAATTCAATTCCATCTGTTAACTTTAAGAGTTAAAAAAATAGAAGAATCAAATAAAAACACTCAAGAAACCAATGAATTTAATTCTAAATACTAAAGTAAAGATTACTTAAAATTAGATGAATTCAATAAAATCAGTTATAATTAAGATGTACAAAAATAGAAGAATCAAATAAAACGCTCATTAGACTGAATAAAGTTCTTCAGTTAATCCAAATTGTTCTAAAGAAAGTGAAGAGTCTTTATAATAAAAGGATATTTATAGAATCTGTTGTGATAAATGGATACAAAAAAATAGAAGAATCAAATAAAAACGCTTTTAAATTTGAAAAATGTACTTCAGAAAATCAAAATTATTCTAAAGAAATTGATGATTCTTTAGAATTATTGGAATTTAATAGCATCAGACATGATTTAGGGATAGAAAATAGAAGAATCAAATAAAATATCACAAGAGACCAATTAATTTAATTCAGAAAAACAAAACTCTGTACAGGAATATAATCATTCTCTAGATTTAGATGAACTCAATAGCATCTGTTACGATTAATAGATAATAATATTAGAGGAATCAAATAAAAACATTCATGAAACTGAAGAAAATACTTCAGTTAATCCAAATATTCTAAAGAAAGTAATGATTCTTTAGAATTAAAAGAAATTTAATGGCAAACTATATAATTGAGAGATATAAAAATAGTAGAATCAAATAGAATTTCACAAGAAACCAATTAAATTGATTCCGAAAAACAAAATTCTGTAAAGGAATATAATCATTCTCTAGATTTAGATGAACTCAATAGCATCTGTTACGATTATTAGATAATAATATTAGAGGAATCAAATAAAATCGCTCATTAGACTGAAGGTAGTACTTCAGTTAATCCAAATTGTTCTAATGAATTTAAAGATGCATAAGAAATAATGGAATTTAATAACATCTCTAATGATTAAGGGATGGAAAATAGAAGAATCAAATAAAATATCACAAGAGACCAATTAATTTAATTCAGAAAAACAAAACTCTGTACAGGAATATAATCATTCTCTAGAATTAGATGAATTCAATTCCATCTGTTAACTTTAAGAGTTAAAAAAATAGAAGAATCAAATAAAAACACTCAAGAAACCAATGAATTTAATTCTAAATACTAAAGTAAAGATTACTTAAAATTAGATGAATTCAATAAAATCAGTTATAATTAAGATGTACAAAAATAGAAGAATCAAATAAAAACGCTCATTAGACTGAAGAAAGTTCTTCAGTTAATCCAAATTGTTCTAAAGAAAGTGAAGAGTCTTTATAATAAAAGGATATTTATAGAATCTGTTGTGATAAATGGATACAAAAAAATAGAAGAATCAAATAAAAACGCTTTTAAATCTGAAAAATGTACTTCAGAAAATCAAAATTATTCTAAAGAAATTGATGATTCTTTAGAATTATTGGAATTTAATAGCATCAGACATGATTTAGGGATAGAAAATAGAAGAATCAAATAAAATATCACAAGAGACCAATTAATTTAATTCAGAAAAACAAAACTCTGTACAGGAATATAATCATTCTCTAGAATTAGATGAATTCAATTCCATCTGTTAACTTTAAGAGTTAAAAAAATAGAAGAATCAAATAAAAACGCTCCTAAGACTGAACAAAGTACTTCAGTTAATCCAAATTATTCTAAAGTAAGTAAAGATTCGTAAGAATTAAAAGAAATTAAATAGAAAATATATGATTGAGAGATAAAAAATAGAAGAATCAAATAAAATTTCACAAGAAACCAATTAAATTGATTCCGAAAAACAAAACTCTGTAGAGGAATATAATCATTCTCTAGATTTAGATGAACTCAATAGCATCTGTTACGATTAATAGATAATAATATTAGAGGAATCAAATAAAAACATTCATGAAACTGAAGAAAATACTTCAGTTAATCCAAATATTCTAAAGAAAGTAATGATTCTTTAGAATTAAAAGAAATTTAATGGCAAACTATATAATTGAGAGATATAAAAATAGTAGAATCAAATAGAATTTCACAAGAAACCAATTAAATTGATTCCGAAAAACAAAATTCTGTAAAGGAATATAATCATTCTCTAGATTTAGATGAACTCAATAGCATCTGTTACGATTAATAGATAATAATATTAGAGGAATCAAATAAAATCGCTCATTAGACTGAAGGTAGTACTTCAGTTAATCCAAATTGTTCTAATGAATTTAAAGATGCATAAGAAATAATGGAATTTAATAACATCTCTAATGATTAAGGGATGGAAAATAGAAGAATCAAATAAAATATCACAAGAAACCAATTAATTCAATTCTAAATACTAAAGTAAAGATTACTTAGAATTAGATGAATTCAATAAAATCAGTTATAATTAAGATGTACACAAATAGAAGAATCAAATAAATATCACAAGACACCAATTAATTTAATTCAGAAAGAACAAATTCTGCATGGGAATATAATCATTATCTTGAATTAGATGAATTCAATAACATCTGTCATGTTTAAGAGTTAAAAAAATAGAAGAATCAAATAAAAACGCTTTTAAATCTGGAAAATGTTCTTCAGAAAATCAAAATTATTCTAAAGAAATTGATGATTCTTTAGAATTATACGGAATTTAATTACAAAATGTATGATTGAGAGATAAAAAATTAGAAGAATCAAATAAAATTTCACAAGAAACCAATTAATTTAATTCTAAATACTAATGTAAAGATTACTTAGAATTAGATGAATTCAATAAAATCAGTTATAATTAAGATGTACAAAAATAGAAGAATCAAATAAAATATCACAAGACACCAATTAATTTAATTCAGAAAAACCAAACTCTGTAGAGGAATATAATCATTCTCTAGATTTAGATGAATTCAATACCATCTGTTAACTTTAAGATTTAAAAAAATAGAAGAATAAAAAAAAAACGCTCATTAGACTGAAGAAAGTATTTCAGTTAATCCAAATTGTTCTAAAGAAAGTTAAGAGTCTTTATAATAAAAGGATATTTATAGAATCTGTTGTTATAAATGGATAAAAAAAATAGAAGAATCAAATAAAAACGCTTTTAAATCTGAAAAATGTACTTCAGAAAATCAAAATTATTCTAAAGAATTTGATGATTCTTTAGAATTATTGGAATTTAATAGCATCAGTCATGATTAAGGGATAGAAAATAGAAGAATCAAATAAAGTATCACAAGAGACCAATTATTTAATTCAGAAAAACAAAACCCTGTACAGGAATATAATCATTCTCAAGAATTAGATGAATTCAATAGCATCTGTCAACTTTAAGAGTTAAAAAAATAGAAGAATCAAATAAAAACGCTCATTAGACTGAAGGTAGTACTTCAGTTAATCCAAATTATTCTAAAGTAAGTAAAGATTCGTAAGAATTAAAAGAAATTAAATAGAAAATATATGATTGAGAGATAAAAAAATAGAAGAATCAAATAAAATACCACAAGTGACCAATTAATTTAATTCAGAAAAACAAAACTCTGTAGAGGAATATAATCATTCTCTAGATTTAGATGAACTCAATAGCATCTGTTACGATTAATAGATAATAATATTACAGGAATCAAATAAAAACATTCATGAAACTGAAGAAAATACTTCAGTTAATCCAAATATTCTAAAGAAAGTAATGATTCTTTAGAATTAAAAGAAATTTAATGGCTAACTATATAATTGAGAGATATAAAAATAGAAGAATCAAATAAAATATCACAAGAGACCAATTAATTTAATTCAGAAAAACAAAACTCTGTACAGGAATATAATCATTCTCTAGAATTAGATGAATTCAATTCCATCTGTTAACTTTAAGAGTTAAAAAAATAGAAGAATCAAATAAAAACACTCAAGAAACCAATGAATTTAATTCTAAATACTAAAGTAAAGATTACTTAAAATTAGATGAATTCAATAAAATCAGTTATAATTAAGATGTACAAAAATAGAAGAATCAAATAAAAACGCTCATTAGACTGAAGAAAGTTCTTCAGTTAATCCAAATTGTTCTAAAGAAAGTGAAGAGTCTTTATAATAAAAGGATATTTATAGAATCTGTTGTGATAAATGGATACAAAAAAATAGAAGAATCAAATAAAAACGCTTTTAAATCTGAAAAATGTACTTCAGAAAATCAAAATTATTCTAAAGAAATTGATGATTCTTTAGAATTATTGGAATTTAATAGCATCAGACATGATTTAGGGATAGAAAATAGAAGAATCAAATAAAATATCACAAGAGACCAATTAATTTAATTCAGAAAAACAAAACCCTGTACAGGAATATAATCATTCTCAAGAATTAGATGAATTCAATAGCATCTGTCAACTTTAAGAGTTAAAAAAATAGAAGAATCAAATAAAAACGCTCCTAAGACTGAACAAAGTACTTCAGTTAATCCAAATTATTCTAAAGTAAGTAAAGATTCGTAAGAATTAAAAGAAATTAAATAGAAAATATATGATTGAGAGATAAAAAATAGAAGAATCAAATAAAATTTCACAAGAAACCAATTAAATTGATTCCGAAAAACAAAACTCTGTAGAGGAATATAATCATTCTCTAGATTTAGATGAACTCAATAGCATCTGTTACGATTAATAGATAATAATATTAGAGGAATCAAATAAAACATTCATGAAACTGAAGAAAATACTTCAGTTAATCCAAATATTCTAAGAAAGTAATGATTCTTTAGAATTAAAAGAAATTTAATGGCAAACTATATAATTGAGAGATATAAAAATAGTAGAATCAAATAGAATTTCACAAGAAACCAATTAAATTGATTCCGAAAACAAAATTCTGTAAAGGAATATAATCATTCTCTAGATTTAGATGAACTCAATAGCATCTGTTACGATTAATAGATAATAATATTAGAGGAATCAAATAAAATCGCTCATTAGACTGAAGGTAGTACTTCAGTTAATCCAAATTGTTCTAATGAATTTAAAGATGCATAAGAAATAATGGAATTTAATAACATCTCTAATGATTAAGGGATGGAAAATAGAAGAATCAAATAAAATATCACAAGAAACCAATTAATACAGTTCTAAATACTAAAGTAAAGATTACTTAGAATTAGATGAATTCAATAAAATCAGTTATAATTAAGATGTACACAAATAGAAGAATCAAATAAAATATCACAAGACACCAATTAATTTAATTCAGAAAGAACAAATTCTGCATGGGAATATAATCATTATCTTGAATTAGATGAATTCAATAACATCTGTCATGTTTAAGAGTTAAAAAAATAGAAGAATCAAATAAAACGCTTTTAAATCTGGAAAATGTTCTTCAGAAAATCAAAATTATTCTAAAGAAATTGATGATTCTTTAGAATTATACGGAATTTAATTACAAAATGTATGATTGAGAGATAAAAAAATAGAAGAATCAAATAAAATATCACAAGACACCAATTAATTTAATTCTAAATACTAATGTAAAGATTACTTAGAATTAGATGAATTCAATAAAATCAGTTATAATTAAGATGTACAAAAATAGAAGAATCAAATAAAATATCACAAGAAACCAATTAATTCAATTCTAAATACTAAAGTAAAGATTACTTAGAATTAGATGAATTCAATAAAATCAGTTATAATTAAGATGTACACAAATAGAAGAATCAAATAAAATATCACAAGACACCAATTAATTTAATTCAGAAAGAACAAATTCTGCATGGGAATATAATCATTATCTTGAATTAGATGAATTCAATAACATCTGTCATGTTTAAGAGTTAAAAAAATAGAAGAATCAAATAAAAACGCTTTTAAATCTGGAAAATGTTCTTCAGAAAATCAAAATTATTCTAAAGAAATTGATGATTCTTTAGAATTATACGGAATTTAATTACAAAATGTATGATTGAGAGATAAAAAAATAGAAGAATCAAATAAAATATCACAAGACACCAATTAATTTAATTCAGAAAAACCAAACTCTGTAGAGGAATATAATCATTGTCTAGTATTAGATGAACTCAATAGCGTCTGGCAACTTTAAGAGTTAAAAAAATAGAAGAATCAAATAAAAACGCTCTTTAGACTAAAGAAAGTACTTCAGTTAATCCAAATTGTTCTAAAGAAAGTGATGAAGAGTCTTTATAATAAAAGGATATTTATAGAATCTGTTGTGATAAATGGATAAAAAAAAATAGAAGAATCAAATAAAATACCACAAGAGACCAATTAATTTAATTCCGAAAAACAAAACTCTGTAGAGGAATATAATCATTCTCTAGATTTAGATGAACTCAATAGCATCTGTTACGATTAATAGATAATAATATTAGAGGAATCAAATAAAAACATTCATGAATCTGAAGAAAATACTTCAGTTAATCCAAATATTCTAAAGAAAGTAATGATTCTTTAGAATTAAAAGAAATTTAATGGCAAACTATATAATTGAGAGATATAAAAATAGTAGAATCAAATAGAATTTCACAAGAAACCAATTAAATTGATTCCGAAAAACAAAATTCTGTAAAGGAATATAATCATTCTCTAGATTTAGATGAACTCAATAGCATCTGTTACGATTAATAGATAATAATATTAGAGGAATCAAATAAAATCGCTCATTAGACTGAAGGTAGTACTTCAGTTAATCCAAATTGTTCTAAAGAATTTAAAGATGCATAAGAAATAATGGAATTTAATAACATCTCTAATGATTAAGGGATGGAAAATAGAAGAATCAAATAAAATATCACAAGAAACCAATTAATTCAATTCTAAATACTAAAGTAAAGATTACTTAGAATTAGATGAATTCAATAAAATCAGTTATAATTAAGATGTACACAAATAGAAGAATCAAATAAAATATCACAAGACACCAATTAATTTAATTCAGAAAGAACAAATTCTGCATGGGAATATAATCATTATCTTGAATTAGATGAATTCAATAACATCTGTCATGTTTAAGAGTTAAAAAAATAGAAGAATCAAATAAAAACGCTTTTAAATCTGGAAAATGTTCTTCAGAAAATCAAAATTATTCTAAAGAAATTGATGATTCTTTAGAATTATACGGAATTTAATTACAAAATGTATGATTGAGAGATAAAAATTAGAAGAATCAAATAAAATTTCACAAGAAACCAATTAATTTAATTCTAAATACTAATGTAAAGATTACTTAGAATTAGATGAATTCAATAAAATCAGTTATAATTAAGATGTACAAAAATAGAAGAATCAAATAAAATATCACAAGAAACCAATTAATTCAATTCTAAATACTAAAGTAAAGATTACTTAGAATTAGATGAATTCAATAAAATCAGTTATAATTAAGATGTACACAAATAGAAGAATCAAATAAAATATCACAAGACACCAATTAATTTAATTCAGAAAGAACAAATTCTGCATGGGAATATAATCATTATCTTGAATTAGATGAATTCAATAACATCTGTCATGTTTAAGAGTTAAAAAAATAGAAGAATCAAATAAAAACGCTTTTAAATCTGGAAAATGTTCTTCAGAAAATCAAAATTATTCTAAAGAAATTGATGATTCTTTAGAATTATACGGAATTTAATTACAAAATGTATGATTGAGAGATAAAAAAATAGAAGAATCAAATAAAATATCACAAGACACCAATTAATTTAATTCAGAAAAACCAAACTCTGTAGAGGAATATAATCATTGTCTAGTATTAGATGAACTCAATAGCGTCTGGCAACTTTAAGAGTTAAAAAAATAGAAGAATCAAATAAAAACGCTCTTTAGACTAAAGAAAGTACTTCAGTTAATCCAAATTGTTCTAAAGAAAGTGATGAAGAGTCTTTATAATAAAAGGATATTTATAGAATCTGTTGTGATAAATGGATAAAAAAAATAGAAGAATCAAATAAAATACCACAAGAGACCAATTAATTTAATTCAGAAAGAACAAATTCTGCATGGGAATATAATCATTATCTTGAATTAGATTAACTCAATAACATCTGTCATGTTTAAGAGTTAAAAAAATAGAAGAATCAAATAAAAACGCTTTTAAATCTGGAAAATGTTCTTCAGAAAATCAAAATTATTCTAAAGAAATTGATGATTCTTTAGAATTATACGGAATTTAATTGCAAAATGTAGGATTCAGAGATAAAAAAATAAAAGAATTAATAAAATTTCACAAGAAACCAATTAATTTAATTCTAAATACTAAAGTAAAGATTACTTAGCATTAGATGAATTCAATAAAATCAGTTATAATTAAGATGTACAAAAATAGAAGAATCAAATAAAATATCACAAGACACCAATTAATTTAATTCAGAAAAACCAAACTCTGTACAGGAATATAATCATTCTCTAGATTTAGATGAATTCAATACCATCTGTTAACTTTAAGATTTAAAAAAATAGAAGAATAAAAAAAAAACGCTCATTAGACTGAAGAAAGTATTTCAGTTAATCCAAATTGTTCTAAAGAAAGTGAAGAGTCTTTATAATAAAAGGATATTTATAGAATCTGTTGTGATAAATGGATAAAAAAAAATAGAAGAATCAAATAAAAACGCTTTTAAATCTGAAAAATGTACTTCAGAAAATCAAAATTATTCTAAAGAATTTGATGATTCTTTAGAATTATTGGAATTTAATAGCATCAGTCATGATTAAGGGATAGAAAATAGAAGAATCAAATAAAGTATCACAAGAGACCAATTAATTTAATTCAGAAAAACAAAACCCTGTACAGGAATATAATCATTCTCAAGAATTAGATGAATTCAATAGCATCTGTCAACTTTAAGAGTTAAAAAATAGAAGAATCAAATAAAAACGCTCATTAGACTGAAGGTAGTACTTCAGTTAATCCAAATTATTCTAAAGTAAGTAAAGATTCGTAAGAATTAAAAGAAATTAAATAGAAAATATATGATTGAGAGATAAAAAAATAGAAGAATCAAATAAAATACCACAAGTGACCAATTAATTTAATTCAGAAAAACAAAACTCTGTAGAGGAATATAATCATTCTCTAGATTTAGATGAACTCAATAGCATCTGTTACGATTAATAGATAATAATATTACAGGAATCAAATAAAAACATTCATGAAACTGAAGAAAATACTTCAGTTAATCCAAATATTCTAAAGATAGTAATGATTCTTTAGAATTAAAAGAAATTTAATGGCTAACTATATAATTGAGAGATATAAAAATAGAAGAATCAAATAAAATATCACAAGAGACCAATTAATTTAATTCAGAAAAACAAAACTCTGTACAGGAATATAATCATTCTCTAGAATTAGATGAATTCAATTCCATCTGTTAACTTTAAGAGTTAAAAAAATAGAAGAATCAAATAAAAACACTCAAGAAACCAATGAATTTAATTCTAAATACTAAAGTAAAGATTACTTAAAATTAGATGAATTCAATAAAATCAGTTATAATTAAGATGTACAAAAATAGAAGAATCAAATAAAAACGCTCATTAGACTGAAGAAAGTTCTTCAGTTAATCCAAATTGTTCTAAAGAAAGTGAAGAGTCTTTATAATAAAAGGATATTTATAGAATCTGTTGTGATAAATGGATACAAAAAAATAGAAGAATCAAATAAAAACGCTTTTAAATCTGAAAAATGTACTTCAGAAAACCAAAATTATTCTAAAGAAATTGATGATTCTTTAGAATTATTGGAATTTAATAGCATCAGTCATGATTAAGGGATGGAAAATAGAAGAATCAAATAAAATATCACAAGAGAACAATAAATTTAATTCAGAAAAACAAAACTCTGTACAGGAATATAATCATTCTCTAGAATTAGATGAATTCAATACCCTCTGTCAACTTTAAGAGTTAAAAAAATAGAAGAATCAAATAGAATTTCACAAGAAACCAATTAAATTGATTCCGAAAAACAAAACTCTGTAGAGGAATATAATCATTCTCTAGAATTAGATGAATTCAATTCCATCTGTTAACTTTAAGAGTTAAAAAAATAGAAGAATCAAATAAAAACGCTCCTAAGACTGAACAAAGTACTTCAGTTAATCCAAATTATTCTAAAGTAAGTAAAGATTCGTAAGAATTAAAAGAAATTAAATAGAAAATATATGATTGAGAGATAAAAAAATAGAAGAATCAAATAAAATTTCACAAGAAACCAATTAAATTGATTCCGAAAAACAAAATTCTGTAAAGGAATATAATCATTCTCTAGATTTAGATGAACTCAATAGCATCTGTTACGATTAATAGATAATAATATTAGAGGAATCAAATAAAATCGCTCATTAGACTGAAGGTAGTACTTCAGTTAATCCAAATTGTTCTAATGAATTTAAAGATGCATAAGAAATAATGGAATTTAATAACATCTCTAATGATTAAGGGATGGAAAATAGAAGAATCAAATAAAATATCACAAGAAACCAATTAATTCAATTCTAAATACTAAAGTAAAGATTACTTAGAATTAGATGAATTCAATAAAATCAGTTATAATTAAGATGTACACAAATAGAAGAATCAAATAAAATATCACAAGACACCAATTAATTTAATTCAGAAAGAACAAATTCTGCATGGGAATATAATCATTATCTTGAATTAGATGAATTCAATAACATCTGTCATGTTTAAAAGTTAAAAAAATAGAAGAATCAAATAAAAACGCTTTTAAATCTGGAAAATGTTCTTCAGAAAATCAAAATTATTCTAAAGAAATTGATGATTCTTTAGAATTATACGGAATTTAATTACAAAATGTATGATTGAGAGATAAAAAAATAGAAGAATCAAATAAAATATCACAAGACACCAATTAATTTAATTCAGAAAAACCAAACTCTGTAGAGGAATATAATCATTGTCTAGTATTAGATGAACTCAATAGCGTCTGGCAACTTTAAGAGTTAATAAAATAGAAGAATCAAATAAAAACGCTCTTTAGACTAAAGAAAGTACTTCAGTTAATCCAAAATGTTCTAAAGAAAGTGATGAAGAGTCTTTATAATAAAAGGATATTTATAGAATCTGTTGTGATAAATGGATAAAAAAAAATAGAAGAATCAAATAAAATACCACAAGAGACCAATTAATTTAATTCAGAAAGAACAAATTCTGCATGGGAATATAATCATTATCTTGAATTAGATTAACTCAATAACATCTGTCATGTTTAAGAGTTAAAAAAATAGAAGAATCAAATAAAAACGCTTTTAAATCTGGAAAATGTTCTTTAGAAAATCAAAATTATTCTAAAGAAATTGATGATTCTTTAGAATTATACGGAATTTAATTACAAAATGTATGATTGAGAGATAAAAAATTAGAAGAATCAAATAAAATTTCACAAGAAACCAATTAATTTAATTCTAAATACTAATGTAAAGTTTACTTAGAATTAGATGAATTCAATAAAATCAGTTATAATTAAGATGTACAAAAATAGAAGAATCAAATAAAATATCACAAGAAACCAATTAATTCAATTCTAAATACTAAAGTAAAGATTACTTAGAATTAGATGAATTCAATAAAATCAGTTATAATTAAGATGTACACAAATAGAAGAATCAAATAAAATATCACAAGAGACCAATTAATTTAATTCAGAAAAACAAAACTCTGTAGAGGAATATAATCATTCTCTAGATTTAGATGAACTCAATAGCATCTGTCAACTTTATGAGTTAAAAAAATAGAAGAATCAAATAAAAACGCTCATTAGACTGAAGATAGTACTTCAGTTAATCCAAATTAATCTAAAGAAACTAAAGATTCGTAAGAATTAAAAGAAATTAAATAGAAAATATATGATTGAGAGATAAAACAATAGAAGAATCAAATAAAATACCACAAGTGACCAATTAATTTAATTCAGAAAAACAAAACTCTGTAGAGGAATATAATCATTCTCTAGATTTAGATGAACTCAATAGCATCTGTTACGATTAATAGATAATAATATTACAGGAATCAAATAAAAACATTCATGAAACTGAAGAAAATACTTCAGTTAATCCAAATATTCTAAAGAAAGTAATGATTCTTTAGAATTAAAAGAAATTTAATGGCAAACTATATAATTGAGAGATATAAAAATAGAAGAATCAAATAGAATTTCACAAGAAACCAATTAAATTGATTCCGAAAAACAAAACTCTGTAAAGGAATATAATCATTCTCTAGATTTAGATGAACTCAATAGCATCTGTTACGATTAATAGATAATAATATTAGAGGAATCAAATAAAATCGCTCATTAGACTGAAGGTAGTACTTCAGTTAATCCAAATTGTTCTAATGAATTTAAAGATGCATAAGAAATAATGGAATTTAATAACATCTGTCATGATTAAGGGATGGAAAATAGAAGAATCAAATAAAATATCACAAGAAACCAATTAATTCAATTCTAAATACTAAAGTAAAGATTACTTAGAATTAGATGAATTCAATAAAATCAGTTATAATTAAGATGTACACAAATAGAAGAATCAAATAAAATATCACAAGAGACCAATTAATTTAATTCAGAAAAACAAAACTCTGGAACAGGAATATAATCATTCTATAGAATTAGATGAATTCAATTCCATCTGTTAACTTTAAGAGTTAAAAAAATAGAAGAATCAAATAAAAACGCTCATAAGACTGAAGAAAGTACTTCAGTTAATCCAAATTGTTCTAAAGAAAGTAAAGATTCGTAAGAATTAAAAGAAATTTAATGGAAAATATATGATTGAGAGATAAAAAAATAGAAGAATCAAATAAAATACCACAAGTGACCAATTAATTTAATTCAGAAAGACAAAACTCTGTAGAGGAATATAATCATTCTCTAGATTTAGATGAACTCAATAGCATCTGTTACGATTAATAGATAATAATATTACAGGAATCAAATAAAAACATTCATGAAACTGAAGAAAATACTTCAGTTAATCCAAATATTCTAAAGAAAGTAATGATTCTTTAGAATTAAAAGAAATTTAATGGCAAACTATATAATTGAGAGATATAAAAATAGAAGAATCAAATAGAATTTCACAAGAAACCAATTAAATTGATTCCGAAAAACAAAACTCTGTAAAGGAATATAATCATTCTCTAGATTTAGATGAACTCAATAGCATCTGTTACGATTAATAGATAATAATATTAGAGGAATCAAATAAAATCGCTCATTAGACTGAAGGTAGTACTTCAGTTAATCCAAATTGTTCTAATGAATTTAAAGATACATAAGAATTAATGGAATTTAATAACATCTGTCATGAATAAGGGATGGAAAATAGAAGAATCAAATAAAATATCACAAGAGACCAATTAATTTAATTCAGAAAAACAAAACTCTGTACAGGAATATAATCATTCTCTAGAATTAGATAAATTCAATAGCATCTGTCATGTTTAAGAGTTAAAAAAAATAGAAGAATCAAAAAAAATACCACAAGAGACCATTTAATTTAATTCAGAAAGAACAAATTCTGCATGGGAATATAATCATTATCTTGAATTAGATGAATTCAATAACATCTGTCATGTTTAAGAGTTAAAAAAATAGAAGAATCAAATAAAAACGCTCATTAGACTGAAGAAAGTACTTCAGTTAATCCAAATTGTTCTAAAGAAAGTGAAGAGTCTTTATAATAAAAGGATTTTTATAGCATCTGTTGTGATAAATAGATAAAAAAAAATAGAAGAATAAATAAAAACACTCAAGAAACCAATGAATTTAATTCAGAAAGAACAAATTCTGCATGGGAATATAATCATTCTCTAGAATTAGATGAATTCAATAGCATCTGCCAACTTTAAGAGTTAAAAAAATAGAAGAATCAAATGAACACGCTGATTAGTCTGAAGAAATTACTTCAGAAAATCCAAATTATTCTAAAGAAAGTAAAGATTCGTAAGAATTAAAAGAAATTAAATAGAAAATATATGATTGAGAGATAAAAAAATAGAAGAATCAAATAAAATACCACAAGTGACCAATTAATTTAATTCAGAAAAACAAAACTTTGTAGAGGAATATAATCATTCTCTAGATTTAGATGAACTCAATAGCATCTGTTACTATTAATAGATAATAATATTACAGGAATCAAATAAAAACATTCATGAAACTGAAGAAAATACTTCAGTTAATCCAAATATTCTAATGAAAGTAATGATTCATTAGAATTAAAAGAAATTTAATGGCAAACTATATAATTGAGAGATATAAAAATAGAAGAATCAAAAAGAATTTCACAAGAAACCAATTAAATTGATTCCGAAAAACAAAACTCTGTAAAGGAATATAATCATTCTCTAGATTTAGATGAACTCAATAGCATCTGTCAACTTTAAGAGTTAATAAAATAGAAGAATCAAAAAAAATACCACAAGAGACCAATTAATTTAATTCAGAAAAACCAAACTCTGTAGAGGAATATAATCATTGTCTAGTATTAGATGAATTCAATAACATCTGTCATGTTTAAGAGTTAAAAAAATAGAAGAATCAAATAAAAACGCTTTTAAATCTGAAAAATGTACTTCAGATAATCAAAATTATTCTAAAGAAATTGATGATTCTTTAGAATTATTGGAATTTAATAGCATCAGTCATGATTAAGGGATGGAAAATAGAAGAATCAAATAAAATATCACAAGAAACCAATTAATTTAATTCAGAAAAACAAAACTCTGTACAGGAATATAATCATTCTCTAGAATTAGATGAATTCAATACCATCTGTCAACTTTAACAGTTAAAAAAATAGAAGAATCAAATAGAATTTCACAAGAAACCAATTAAATTGATTCCAAAAAACAAAACTCTGTAAAGGAATATAATCATTCTCTAGATTTAGATGAACTCAATAGCATCTGTTACGATTAATAGATAATAATATTAGAGGAATCAAATAAAATCGCTCATTAGACTAAAGGTAGTACTTCAGTTAATCCAAATTGTTCTAATGAATTTAAAGATGCATAAGAAATCATGGAATTTAATAACATCTGTCATGATTAAGGGATGGAAAATAGAAGAATCAAATAAAATATCACAAGAAACCAATTAATTCAATTCTAAATACTAAAGTAAAGATTACTTAGAATTAGATAAATTCAATAAAATCAGTTATAATTAAGATGTACAAAAATAGAAGAATCAAATAAATTATCACAAGACACCAATTAATTTAATTCAGAAAAACCAAACTCTGTAGAGGAATATAATCATTCTCTAGATTTAGATGAATTCAATACCATCTGTTAACTTTAAGAGTTAAAAAAATAGAAGAATCAAATAAAAACGCTCATTAGACTGAAGAAAGTATTTCAGTTAATCCAAATTGTTCTAAAGAAAGTGAAGAGTCTTTATAATAAAAGGATTTTTATAGCATCTGTTGTGATAAATAGATAAAAAAAAATAGAAGAATAAATAAAAACACTCAAGAAACCAATGAATTTAATTCAGAAAGAACAAATTCTGCAGGGGAATATAATCATTATCTTGAATTAGATTAACTCAATAACATCTGTCATGTTTAAGAGTTAAAAAAATAGAAGAATCAAATAAAAACGCTTTTAAATCTGGAAAATGTTCTTCAGAAAATCAAAATTATTCTAATGAAATTGATGATTCTTTAGAATTATACGGAATTTAATTACAAAATGTATGATTGAGAGATAAAAAAATAGAAGAATCAAATAAAATATCACAAGAAACCAATTAATTTAATTCTAAATACTAAAGTGAAGATTACTTAGAATTAGATGAATTCAATAAAATCAGTTATAATTAAGATGTACAAAAATAGAAGAATCAAATAAAATATCACAAGACACCAATTAATTTAATTCAGAAAGAACAAATTCTGCATGGGAATATAATCATTATCTTGAATTAGATGAATTCAATAACTTCAGTTATAATTAAGGGTTGAAAAAATAGAAGAATCAAATAAAAACGACCAAAGAACCGATGATTTTATTAGATTCTGTTTTTTTTTACTTCTTAATTATTACCAATTCAATAGAAATTCTTCAATTTCTGGAGAATCACGACTAATCGTAATCACATTTTTCAGAGTTCCACTATAGTGCAAACGTTTTTTCGAATACGTCACACGTTTCGTTGTTTTCAATTTTGTATTTAGACTATCGATAATACACGTGTATTGGGTACACTGAAAATATTTTTAATTTAAAAATGATTATACACAAATCATGAGACTATGTTGGTCGGAACAGTTTCTAAAATTATCGTTTGATGAGTGACATAATTTATACAATGTTTTTTTGAATTTTTATACTTTGTATAACTTTCATTCTATTTAATACTGTTGTTACTCGTTGATGGAAATCTTTTGTTTTAAAATAGAAAATTTATTATTTATACTGAATTTAAAAAATGTGTGTTTTTTAGAATGCAAAGCATAAAACTATAAGATCACATACAATTAACCTAAAAAAATAGATGAGCTGAAAAGTGTTTATAATTTTAATTTATTTGATAATACGTTCATAAAAAAATTCATTAAATAACAATGAGATAGTACTGTAACTATCATATTATGATATTTAAAAAAAATTAATACATTTTTACAAATACCTTAAAAGAGTAAAATCAATATTAGTGATTCATATACCGTATGGTTTTACCAATTTTTTCGATTTTGTACGTTGTATTGCCTATGTATGCACATTTTATAGGCGTTCATACTATTTTCATTTTTACATGATATAATAATATTATAGCTATCGTTCAGTTTTTTTAATGGATAACATTTATGTTACCCTCGACCAGCTTTTAACTAGTTTGTTAAAGTATCCCTTATAATAACTTAGCTTTTTGATTTTTTTTTTCCAGTTAATTTTTAAAATAATATGGTTAGAACTACATTTAATATATTACAAAAAACGTTTATTTTATTAAATAAATAAATAAATAAATAATATTTACAACACTAGTGTTGTAAATAGTTCAAACTATTTTATGTTTTTAATAATCGCTGTTTATAAGGATATTAAATAAAAACAAATAAATAAAATAATATGTTTTTTATTATTTAATAAATTAGTTGGTACAAACGTTCAATTACCTATAAATCAGACTAGTTATACCTATACAACTATAGTAAAAAAAATAGTAGAATGTATTTTTAATGTAATTTTTATTGTTATTATTTAATTAAATTTAAATTTCGCAATCACAATGTATGAATCAAGTAGTATTGTAGTAATTAAAAAAATAAATCGAATTAACTTATTTTCAACGAAGTTATGTTAATATTTTTCTATACATTAAATTTAAACTTAAGTGTAATTAAGTAATTATTAACTACCTAGCTATTATAACTTAACACTTAATATTCCCAACTTTGGCTTAACTTGACTAATTCTAATTAATATGTTTTATTAAATTACCAGGTGCATTATTTTAAAATTTCATATAAGACACAAAATAATTTACTAATAGCCCATGTGTTAAAAATACTTAGCCAACTATAATATAACACTAATAACTGTAATATATCACTCGTACCTTCGCAAAATAATCTTTGTTTTAAATCACTATTTCAACATAACATAAAATAAATAATCATTAATATTTTTTTTTATGTATATACAAATTTAAACTAATAGGTACGTTATACGATATGCATTACAAAACATAATGATGATAATAATAATAATAAAACCTTTTAAAAAAGTAGAACGAAAATATTATTTAAAATAAAACGTAAATCTCATAGACCGTTACAAATGCATCAATAGCTTTGTTTAGAGTATTGAGACAAATGTTGTACAAGGATTTTTTTCTTTTAACTACTTTAACCATCATCACTGGTCGTCGAATAAACTACAATTAGGAGGTATAGGTAGTTGTTCTTTAAAAAATCATACATTACATTATTTTATTTCTTTTTTTCACGGGTAGAGTTAAAAAATATTATAACATTTAATATGAGTATATACATATTAAAAATTTCATCATTTCATAAATTATATTCAACCATTTCAACCAATAAATTAAATTATTTTAAATACATAATGTACCTTTCTATAGCTTAGCCAGTGACATATCGATAGGGTGGCATAGAGTGGCATGGCCGGCAATGGGCCGCGGGTTCACAAAGAATAAATTACATGATCCAAAAACAGATCTCTATTACATCGAAATTTATAATTACGATTATTTAAAAAAAAAAAAATGTATATTCTTGTAATTTCTTGCTTTAAAATAAAACAAATTTAACGATTGATTACGGTTATATTTATAGATTATTTTATTTACTAGCCCGTTGACGTTAGCGATATTATTATAACATTTGGGTATAATAATCGTAGAACAGAAATAACGATGAAACACACCGCAATAGCATATCTTGTAAACCAAACATAAATTACTATAAGCTATACGCCGTCGTTACTCTATGTAACTATTGTAACTATATGTTCTTGATTTTTTTTATTTATTGTATTATATTTTATAGTCAATGACGTGTTGTCCGTGTCGTTGACTGATTCTGCTCTTGTGCCCTGCCATGAATCAGTGAATCGTATTCAATTATTATGATCAATGATCGTGTATTCGTGTCGAAAAAAGTACCAAGTGACTATGAAAGGCGTAATTAAAGAATGAAATAATAAGAAAAATTATTAAAATTGCCTAAAATAAATTTTGTTTTTTTTCTAGTACCGTTCCTCAGGAACATAAACGTTAAATAATAATTAAAATTGTTAATTTTTCGAAAAATTTTAGGTGGTTATCATTCTCTTCTCAAATTTGTAAGCCCAAGGACTTATTGGATTATTTTTCCACGGACATTTAAAGTTCAATTTACGCCACTGAGCTTAGTCCAGGGAGGTCCAACCTCTAGTTGTTGGCGGATTAATTTATACAGTTACACTTAGACTCTGAAGAGCCATCAACGATGGTGAAAAAAATTATATTATTATGTATACATTGGAACTTCAATTATTCGTCTGACGCCAAGGACTAATTCCCTGACAAGTAATCAAATAGACGATTAAACGAATATATAGAAAAATGTTGTGATTTTTTTTTTATATATACCTATATAAACAAAACGAAAAAATTCGTACATTTTTGTACATGTGTAACTAAATAGTTCAATTGTATGCTGTATGTATATTTTTTATTATGAAATACTGTAATGTATAATTTAAAAAAATCGATGTGATTGTTTACAATAAATTTAAATCTTTTCAACAATAGTTACATAAACCAGCTCAAAAGATTCGGCGATCAAAATTAAACTGATATGCGAGATGTGGCCGAATAAATTTGTCACAAATTATCGAAAATGTGCTTTTCAGTATGACGGTTTAATCGGAGTGAAAATTAACCGATTGATGGTAAAACGCAGCTCCATTGTACGCGACATGACCGACTATCGCTCTCGTCCACTACGAACATTCGAGTTCAAGGTGGCGGCTAAAAACACGTGACGCAAGGTCGTTTTGAACCCTACTCGCCGCGCGAATATGTTTGATAGTAGGTATTTTGTGAACTTTTTAATCACACTGGCTCTTATGAACATCTCAGTGTTCGAAGGGTTCCAAAAACAAAAGCTTCGAAAATCGCGGATAAGACCGCCACGGCCTGTCAAATATTCTTTTTCCTACAACTTTCATGTCAAAATTATTATAACATAAATTATTACTGTTTTAATCATACTCGGTTCTAAAATTCTTAAAACGCTATGGCTATGGCTGCAGGTTCTATACAGAATTATATTATTGTGTTTTGATATTCACGACTACGCATCGGGTTATTCACACGCTTGTAGGTTTTACCCATGCAAAGCGTTTTTTCATGTTTATTACAATAATTATATATTTACATATTACATACAGAACAGCACACTTGTACGCGTCCGTACCTACGCGCTTTAATATAGGTAACTATCTAATATTATTATAATATTATGCATAATGGACTTGTGCACAGATAGATATATGTGCCATAATTACTGTAATATTAGAACGCTAGAAATACTAGCTCATTGCGAGATACATTCGTCAGGAGAAAACATCGCCTATAGCCCCTATCTCCCCTACCATTGGTTGGCCGTGTTTATAGTATACCTACTTATATGTATACCTAATACTATTTCACGATTTAACTAATAAGTGTTAACTAATAATTGCTGTTTGAATGCTATATTCTTTTATCATTATATGTTACATTTTTTTTATAATTTTTGTTTTTATAGTATAACTGATACGTATATTATTATTATTAAGCATTTACTAACTTTTTATTGTTGTTTTTAAATAAAGTACTAAATAGTTACCTAATTAAGTTATGGTGGCGGCTAGCGAGGGCTTAAGTAGTAAACATTTTTGGAAGATGTTAATTAAATAAAATCTTTAGTAAATAAATTAAAGTATATTATTTTGTTGAAAACACATTAAAAATTGAAGAGGTTGGTGAAATTGAATTCAAATTTAACATAATATACGTTACAATGAATTACTTAATGACCAGAGTGTATTTACACAAACTGTAAAATAGATCTATAACCCCTGCAGTCCAACATTTTTATTCTTTTATTGGTTATTCTTGATATCCTATATACTCGTATTTTAAATTATGAATAAATCAGTTTTATTTTTTACTAATTATAATCTTATTTTTTAAATATATATTTTATACGGTGATAATTTTTAATTATTTTTCTTTTTAGCACTCATTGTTTTGTTATTAATTAAAAGTGTTTTTGAGTTAATATGCATACAAACAAAACATTATAGGTAATTAATAATTTCAATGTGAAAGAGTATGTATTGATTTCGTTATTTCTTTCGAGTTTATTATTTAATTTGGTTTTAACATGTAGTTACTTACAAGTTACGACGTACGTGTTATGTTATTATTAGACTTAACTTATCAAATATCATAGATGACCTCAAAAGGAAAGTACTAGGTGTCTAGGTTCTTAACTATAAAAATGTCACATGAGAACATTATGATTCGAACAACTGTTTATCATAATAATAGTTGATTATGGTAGTTGGTCGTTGGTCGTAGCTATAAAGATATTAGGAAATCGTGAGGGTTTAAGTTTAAATCATATTTTTCATATGCGTTAGAAGTCTATTGCTGTAACACCGTGGTTATATTATATTCGATAACTAAAAAACCTTTAGCAATAACATGGACGCAAGCACCTATAAGTAAGGTGATTTACCAAGCATACTCAACTCACCCACATTTTTTCCTTTAATTATAATATATTCAAATTCTAATTTTTTGAATTTTAAGTGTACTTATAAGGACCATATTTTCAAATAATTAGATTCTTACACCATTGAAGAAGTGTCCTATGGTAATACAAACTTTATTTTTTAAATAATTACTTCTTTTTCTTTTTCCATACTCAAACTATTAAGCGGATTAAGACGAAATTATATAAAATGCGTAATGCAATAACAAACAATTCATAACTACGGTACCTATCTATATTATTTTAATGAATTACAACTTCAAATTTGGGAAATTAACTTTAATATCAAGGGCAGCAGTCCCACGTGCGTTTAGGTGCAGTACTAAAAAATTTGCGAAAAATTACAACAACAAATAGTTCGGACACGCTGTAAGCTATATATATATATATATACGCTTAGTTTCACACGGCTATAAGAAATAATTCACGCCTTTAACACCATTGCTGTCAGTCGAAATCTAAATGAAAATGCGACTGTATAATATATGGTTCTTCAGACGTTTAAAAACACTTCCATGTCGGCAAACAATTTACCTGTTAAGTGTTAAAACTTTGTATTGTATACGGAATGATTTATTGAGTAGGCATTATATATTATGTTAGATTTTTTTTCGATGCGGGGCAACGGAGTTTTACAATAAAACGTTCACTCTATTTTATGTAGCTATCAACAATACTACCACTTATTCGTACATGAAATGTACACGAATTTTGCGAAAATACAAACTTTTGTCAAGATATAAACAAATTACACGCCAAAAGTGAATATCTATGCGCGTACAATAACATAATATAGGCATATTATTATTTACATATTATGATATGACAGCTGTAACTATTTGACAAAAAAAAACATTATAGCCTACGCACCTATAAACACATTGTACACACGTTGACACGTCGTGACACATTATCACATTATCGTGTTAAAAAAGACCTGTAATAAAAAATACTTTAGGACATTTATATCGCTCTTAAACGAACGATTCGAAAGGTCAATTATATGAACGAAATTAATAATTGTGAAACTTCTCGCATATTATTGTGATAATATATATATACACACACACGCTACGTGTCATGGGGAATAATAACACATTCACATCAAATAATGATATAGAAAAATACACGCAAGCTTGAAATGGATTTATTCGAATGTTGCCTCACGTATATTTTAACTTGAAAGTTTTAACATATATTATTATTAAGACTACTACTACTACAGATTTTCTAGTGATTTGAGAATGTTCTCGCGAGTTTTTTTTTTTTTACTATTACGCATTACGCAGATTGAAAATTCTGGTCAAATACTCTAGCGGGAATTCCTGTTCATACTTTCCTGCGAAATCATTATTAAAATATATAGGTAGGTAGGTACTTTAAATATGGTTTAAATTTTAATTACAACTTGATGACATGTAACAACATCATTCATGGTGATTATGTTTTATTATTCATTAGCTATTATAAACTTTAATATCAGCGACTGACTATTCGTTTACGAGTAAACGATTAGTAAATAATTGCACATAATATACAGTATTAACTCGTATAGTACAGTGTAGAAATAAAATATTAATATTGAATTATACGTAGTAATATATCACAGCATAATACCATATTAAATTATAAAATATATAGATACAAACTGATTTTAAGCTCCGTTATCCAGTTATAAAATTATGTAAACATAATACGAAATAACGACGTTCAATATTTTGTTAAATGTGACTTTATTTATTTTACTTTATTTGACAACGTCTATAGAAATGTCACTCTACCAAATTTTAAGTCTGTACCTAAAGTTATAATTTATCACCGTACATTAATATTATTAATTTATAAGGTTTGAATACACGACGATTAAAAAGTAATACACGACGCCCATATTACATATTATTTTTAACTTCTAAAATCTACATTTATTTTTTAATATAAATAACAATTGATTAATACTTTTCATATGTTAGGAATTTCACCCGTTTGAAATTGGTCTTATAATATGATTTTTACATCGAATGACAGTTAATATTGAATAGTCGCGAATCGTAACTTAATTTAACACTGGCTTGAATTAATAAAACTAACTACAAAATAAATATATATACCTATTATATAGCCCTATAGTTACTTACCAAATTCGCACAATTTAATTATTGAAAACTTTAAATTGCATGTAGGAGTAGGCCAGATGGAAACGAGTTTGGGCCTCGTGCTCAGGTAGTTAGATAGAAATAAGTGTATGCAAAATTAAAATGTGTTGAATTGATTAGATTTGAGTTTTTATAAGCATGTGTATAATACCGTATATAAGTGAATTACCTTAATCAAAATTTAATTTTCTAGTCTGGCTTCGGAGAGAAAACAATCCGGTGAGATTTATCATAGAGCTGCTTGCATATTTATATTACGATTATACACAAATCGAAATCACAAATCTACATAATATTAATATATGTTTATTGAGCATCGTGAACATCTAGAGTTTTTAATAGATAAAACAACGAAGCTTTTAAAAAACAAAATGGCAAGTGGGTATCGCTCCGCTAGGCATTATAGTTGACGACTGGGTCACTATTATAGGCATATTGTATATGTATGTATGTTGAATTTTAATGATTTACCTATCTATCATTAAACATCATTTTATCATTAAACACGAAAACGAGTCTGAGCGTAAACGGTCGCCAGCCTACATCACCAAGAGATATGGTATTTTAATAAAGCTATTAATGTAATTTATTTTATTTTCAGTATTACTGTATAAACAATAAGTTGGTTAATTTTTTCCTAAATTATTGCATTTATTGTATTATCAGTATTTAATAATTATTATAATATAATAAATAATAATATATATGTATTTATAGTTTATACTATAAGTTATTATTATATTACATAAACTTATAAAACACAAAATTTAATAACATAGTTCCGTAAACACCGTAAAACAGTAAAAACAGATTCATAGTAGGTATAAGTAGATATTACCTTAAATATACAAAAAATGTTATTGCGTATAGTATAATGTATAATAATAAAGTTCGCGTAAAATTTCCCACGAATAATGTTTTTT
The DNA here is from genome assembly GCF_003676215.2 of Rhopalosiphum maidis. Lineage (NCBI taxonomy): Eukaryota > Metazoa > Arthropoda > Insecta > Hemiptera > Aphididae > Rhopalosiphum > Rhopalosiphum maidis. The sequence continues at coordinate 27,060 of NW_021014742.1, forward strand.
AAATTATAAAAAAATAATTAACATACTGTTAAATTTTATCGTTCAAATTGAACTTAAAATATCTATAAGAAATAATCATCTTTATATATTTTTTAAATTTTGTCATATAATGAAAATGATAAATATAAATATTTAAGGAAAATTACAAATATATATACATTTTTTTTTTTTAATACAATAAAATATCAAAAATATCTTTTAAGAAGAATAATTATTTTACGAATGAATATCCAATAGTGAATACCGTAAAAATTTGAATTTCAAATACTCGTAAAAAATTAATTTGACTCTCCGGTAGAACTTTTGTTTATCCTCGAGTTACACCAAAAAACACAAAATCAATTTCGTAAAAAATGGGATTTGTGCAAACTTGTTTTTCATTAATTTTTTTTTTTGTTTTGTTTTTCCGAATATTTTGAAAAATATTAGGAATAATTTTCAATTTTGATTTCTCAAAAGTACAAACTAGATCCTATTTTCTTTTATCCAAAATCAACCTTCAGAATTGAAAATCGAAGCATTTTATAAGCTATACTTACCGTGTACACAGACACAAAAAAAACATACATTATAAGATCAATACATTCATTGATCCGATCAGAATATAAAATGATTTGTTGTAGATTCACACCGGAAACGTTAAAACGAGATCTACCTGTATTCATACATATTAATATATTTATTAGATATTATTAGAAAAATACCTAACTCATAAGAATATACCTATAAGTACATATTAACTCTATGCTTTCGTAGGTTTCATACTATATACTCGTATATTTTATTACGTGCAGCGACGTAATACCATCTATTCTTCGAAAACTGTCAAGAATAATAAAATTATAATACATATAATTTTATAATATGATTACGGAAATTATGATTTTTATGCTCTGACGATTCAACGTCGTCCGGTTATAATAGATGTTTGGTACAGCGGTGAATGTGAACGATAATATAATAACAACTGCGTGTGGATACCTAGGTAATAAGTGTTTTAGTGCTTATAATTTAAACATAATAATCATAATACTATAATTAAAACAATAATAAGGTATTATGCCATTATGGTCGTTATATATTTGCCGTTAATGTTATCACTATGATATACTACACCGTTTTAATGATGTAAAACACGTGTTTAATGTTTTAATCCGTGAACTGCAATTAATATACAGGTTTGTTTACTCGCCGCACGCATTGCTCTCAAAGTGCATATCCGTCCGCCGGATAAGTATATACAATATACATACCTATAATATTATATCTTCCATTATTTAACTATACAGACGCACTGCAAATAAAGGTAAATCTTTAAATGAGAGAAAGGGACACCTGCGTCTTGCACACATAATATGCACTCATAGAAGATAAATATTATTTAATTCCCGTACTCTTTAAAACAATTAATAAGAGCTGGAATTATATGCAAAAAAAATGCCTGCATTAATTATGCACTTATTATTATGCTATAAATACATTACATAAAATATTCATGTAAATTTGGTTATATACACTATTGAAATTAATTAATTTTAATTACCTGTAGTCTGCAACTAGTGTTTGATAACGAATATTATGTTGAACTGTTTGGTAATTTAACTGTATTCGTTCATCAAAAATAAACAAATAAATCTGAAGTTGGATTGGAGAGGGTATAGCCAATAAAAACAATACTAAATTATAAACAAATTATTATTCATACATACGTTTTAATTTTTAGATCTTAATAATAATATAATATTATAATTGTAGTTTTATTACAAACGTTTAACATTTTTTCATACATATTTTACCTAATTCAATAGTTGAATATGACTAAGAGCTTTTCCTGCAAAACCATGAATGATCGTAGTTATAAAGAGTGATAATTTTCTGATTTTAATGAGTATAAAATTTTCTTCACTATTCTATTTTGTTTTAAATGATTACCATTTTCAAAAAAATAAATGTACTTTTTATCTTTCTTCATTTTTCTTATTGTTTGTGCTATAAAATTAGAATCATATCTACTTCCTCCAAATACTAAAATATTAAATAATACGAGTATAATATTAAATATAATAATTAATTTATGTTAGTAACATTATATATTTGATATATTTCCAATATTTAAGTCGCTAACGTCGGCCTTAACTGTTTATTTAGCCTTAATTGTATAAAATTTTCAACAAACAACATTTTTCTAAAAATTAAGTTATATAATATAGTCAAGTTTATACTAGTATGTCCACATAAATTTTTTTTTAATATTTTAAATTAGTTATTAAATTTCAAAAAGGGGTGAGCCTTGAATACGAGTACGAAGCCCTCAGGGGTTGGATAATAAAACGAACTTGGAGCAAAACTACCTAATTTTAAATAAAAAAAACTTCTAATGCATACAATAAAAGTTATTTCATATATATCATATGTCAGATCTTTGTGTTACATCCGCGATCCACGTATTTGTATAAATAAATTGCTGATATTTGTTTTCTTTATAAAATATGTGTAAGGAATTATTAATTTGTAGTTATAATTACAAAAAAAATATTAAATACATATATCGGAAAAAATAATTTAAAATTTAAAATATTCTAAAAAGACATATTAAATCAAAAATTTCAAGATAAAAGTTTTAAAACTATATTCATTAGCACCTGTACCTATATAATTCTATCTGTGTTAAGAAAGCTATGTTTTACATTTACAAACGCACATACCTATATGGCCATATGGGTTATATGCATATTGTATAATTAATATTGACAGTACTAAATCAAATACTATAAGTAATCTAATTATTTGCTGTCGTAATATGATGATTATTTTTATAATACATTTTTGTTAATTATATTATGCAAAATGCAATCGCGGTGAAAAATGTATTTTGTTTTTATGCGAGTACTCACGTGATCATTGCATTTGTACACTAAGCTTATATGCTATTACATTTGAAAACAATACTAGCAAAAACGTCTTTACTCTTTTCACAAAAATACATTTTTGCTAAAAAAGAAACTTACCTTTTTTGTTGTCGGCAGACAACAGTAAAGAGCTAAGCGTAAAACAGGATAAAAAATAAAATCATATACTTATAATATTATTTATTATTATAAAAATATAAGTACCACTCAACATTATTATATAATCATTAGTAAAATGTTTTTATGTTTTATATTTTTTAAATATAATGCTTTGGTTTCGACTCAGTAAAACGAACGATATAAACGATAATGCACATAATAGCAGATGATTTTATAGGCGTTTATATAAGTCTACATATTATGACGAACATTTCATGTATCAGTCCGTTGTGAAGCTTTCATGCAATGCTTTCTGTCTGCTACATATTACGTATAGGTACTTAATAAAAATAATGTGCAATATCGATTTATTTATTTTATTTTTATGGGAATAATTTTTTAAGCTAAATGTTGATCAATAATGTTATCTATTCATATAGAATATAGGTACGAAAATATGTTAAGTTATTTGATAGAATAAAATATAATAAAATATGTAAATATTTCGTGAATGTTGTGATCAAAAAAGAATGGTTTAGCCGGTTTAGGGGAAAAATGTAATTTGCATTTAAATCCACGCTCTATAGTCAATAGTCATGGTCCAGCTGACTGCTGTAAGTGCGTCCATATAACATGCTTGACATTACGTGCACGTACATGTATACACAGACATAAGTACTATAATAACAGATTAAGCGGGCATTGTTCTAAAGATTTCTCCTTTGCACCCAAAGTGAGGAAAACAATTGTCATAGGTCCATCAACTATATAGGATCGACAATTTTGGGTTGGTAAAACCGACTATCCTTAGCCCCCTAACAATTATGGCCGTATCTATGGTTCGTCAAGTCAACCATCCATTTGAAACCATTTTCCAATAGGTACTGACCGTTGGAATGAAGTGCCCATGAAGTCATAAGATTGTCCGATGTATAATATCATAATATATCTGCGGTGATGGTGACGAAGCGGATGTAATTAATTAATTTTTCCGTCATACGGTGCACGCGCAGCGTAACATAATATAAACTAAAAAAACCACGTAGGCCGGTTACTGTCCGTGTGGCCCGCAGTATTATAACAGTAATATTATAATAATAGCCGCGTTGTTATAGACGTTATAGACGAGTGACTAACTAACGATATTATAATGACATGATATTATTATTACATATATAGCGGTCGACTTGGAGCGCGCGATTGCCGCTACGGCGTGTGCCCGCCGTCATCATCTCGTCTGCGGAAAAAAATACATCTTCTCCGATCCGGTTACGTCGACATGTGGTATGTGCCCGCAGATGGGGATTTGCATTCGCTGCCGTATAAATGGCACGCCGAGCTGAAGACCTCCGTCAGATCACAACACCGACCCTCAGTTGCAACTGCTGAATCGAAGTCGACCGGATCGCAATGTACACATAATACCACTAAAATAATAATACAGCAAATAGTATCACAAAAGTAATAGGTATAATCATTGTTATTGCAGTGCGAAGTCCGAATAAGAATAATTTCGTAAAATTATATTCAGAAAGAAAACCCACTTACACGAGACATCGTCATGGCTGCTGAGGTGAGTAGGATTCAGCTGTATACTTATATCAACATGAACGTATAATAATATCATATGTACGATGTACCTCTGTCGACAGAGCTGTGAATTTTACAAATCATTGGTGATATTTTAATAACCTACCTAAGAAAACTTAAAAATTATATATAATCTAATAAGACGTAACAGTTAAAAACTAAATTAAGTCCATGTAAACTTGATTTTATCTATATTGGTTTATAATATATATTTTTTAAAACGTGTAAATAACCTATAGATAGTTTGAAATAAAAGCCAGGTACCATTATGGTTTCAAAAATATATATACGTACTGAACAGTTCTGGATAACTGCAAGAATAATTCAATTTAAGAAACATATTTTTAATTCCTATTGTGTAGGCATTATATATAATGTTATAATTATAGCCATTGTATTATATTTAATAATATCTAAGTATACCTATGTGTAAATATACATAGCTTGGATTTGATTGAAACTTTCTCGTTATGTTTGTTAAGTTAATACAATTAAATGCAAAAAGTTAAATCTATCAAGAGTAAAACTTAACTTAACTTTAACTTTTTAATTCGTTTATTTAAATACGTTTTATTTTATACTCAACGTTGGGCCTTGATGCATTTTCTTGTC
>NW_021014743.1:0-26216 GCF_003676215.2 Rhopalosiphum maidis
ACGTACCTTGCAAAAGACCATTATTGTTATTATAAGTATCTTCTAGTTTATTTTCAAAATAAGATGTTGATATTTTCCAAAGTGTATAAATGCAAATTCCTGTCTCAGCAAGCCTTGATTGAACTGCTGCTCTGCAATCTGAAAAAATGTAGTCAGTTAAATATGTAAAATTAGGTGAGAATTAATTGAGAATTGAGTGTTTCATAAGCAGTTTAAATATGAATTTATAACACGAGTCAAAATTGTCATTTAAAAGCATGTTTATAGTGTTTATGAAGTATCAGCATCAACGAAATACATGGAATTAATAATGCTAATGAGAATCATTTATCCAATTAATTGGTCTAGGTTTCATGATATTTACTTTTTGTTTCACTAATATTAAGTTGCTATCAATTACATACAGTTATTATTGCACGTACCTTGCAAAGACCATTATTGTTATTATAAGTATCTTCTAGTTTATTTTCAAAATATGATGTTGATACTTTCCCAAAGTAGTATAATGCAAATTCCTGTCTCAGCAAGCCTTGGGTGAACTGCTGCACTGCAATCTGAAAAAAATGTAGTGAGTTAAATATGTAAAATTAGTTGAGAATTAATTGAGAATTGAGTGTTTCATAAGCAGTTTAAAATATGAATTTATAACACGAGTCAAAATTGTCATTTAAAAGCATGTTTATAGTGTTTATGAAGTATCAGCATCAACGAAATACATGGAATTAATAATGCTTAATAAGAATCATTTACTTAATCCAATTGTCACTACTACACACCATAAGAGAACGAAAATAATTCTATAACAACTAGTGCGTGGACAACACTGGATAATTTAGAAATTGAAACAATCAAAACAAAAACTAACAGACAACCTTCATTTTTATACAAAATAATTGAAAACTATTTACAGTTGAAACTTTAACACAAGTACGAATGTAAAACTGTAAAAAGATACGAAATTTAAGCATAAACAGATGATAACAAATAAATTATGATAAGCCATAAAAGATTGTACAAATTAACAGAATGTTTTGTACTTTTAAAAAAAGAATACACTTGTACAATAACTGAAAATAACCCTTTTCCATATGAATTTGATGATAATTTTTCAATGATAAATTTAAATCATTTTTAATGCATTGGTCGAGGATCAGGACACTGCTTGTGTTAACTTCGGGCGTAAAATATGAAACTTCGTTGATATTATAAATATTCTTTCGTAAATGTACAAGACATTCGGTCAAAAGCCTAATAAATATACCGCCCCACTCCGGAGAGCAGTGGAACGGTGAACGGCTCACAACCAACTAGATTCTTCTGTGGCAGGTCAGCCGTCGACCATGGTATGGGGAACCTCCCGCCCTCTGTTGGTGTTTAATATCGACTTAATGATTAATTCTTCTATAAACAGTTGAAAATGTGAATTTGTAATTTTTGTCAAATTATCATTATTATAGTCTAAATAAAAGATTTTATAGCATAGGTAAATAAGAAGAATAAAAATTACAAGCTAAAAATGTTTACTAATCTTTTATTCATATATATAACAAATAACAATTGTTTCACAACTAATAATTTATTATCAATTATATTCAATAACCATTACACACACATTGCATAAATCCAATATTATTATCAGTATCTTCTAGTTTTTTTTCAAAATAAGATGTTGATACTTTCCCAAAGTGGTATGAATGCAAATTTCTGTCTCAGCAAGCCTTGGTGAACTGCTGCACTGCAATCTGAAAAAATGTAGTCAGTTAATTTGTAAGATTGGTGGAGAATTAATTGAGAAATGAGTGTTTCATAATCAGTTTAAATATGAATTTAAAACACGAGTCAAAATTATCATTTAAAGCATGTTTACAGTGTTATGAAGTATCAGCATCAATGAATTACATGGAAGTTAATAAGTTAAATAAGAATCATTTACATAATTTAATGGTGTTGGTTTCATGTCAATTAATTGAGAATTGAGTGTTTCATAAGCCATAAAAAATTGAATTTTTATATACTCTCCAAATTATCATATAAAAACAAGTTTTATAGAGTTTATGAAACATTGGCATAAATGAAATGTATGATAGTTATTAATGCTAAATTAGAACCATTTTCTCAATCTAGTGGTCAAGGTTTAAAGATACTAACATGAGATTGAGTATTTTATAAGCAATTAAAAAAAGAATTTGTAAAATACGTCAAATTTACCATATAAAACATGTTTAATAGAGTTTATGAAACATTGGCTTAAATGTAATGTATGAGAGTAATTAATACTAAATAAGAAACATATTTCTTTCTAGTGGTCAAGGTTTCAAGGTACTAACATGAGAATTGGTATTTTATAAGCATAAAAATTTGAATTGTAATTTACATTAAAATTTCATATAAAAACATGTTTTATAGAGTTTATGAAACATTGGCTTAAATGTAATGTATGAAAATAATTAATGCTAAATAAGAAACATATTCTCTTTCTAGTGGAAGGTTAAAGATACTAACATGAGAATTGAGTATTTTATAAGCAATTAAAAAAATGAATTTGTAAAATACTAAAATTTACCATATAAAAACATGTTTTATAGTTTTATGAACATTGGCTTAAATGTAATGTATGAAAATAATTAATGCTAAATAAGAAACATATTCTCTTTCTAGTGGTGAAGGTTTAAAGATACTAACATGAGAATTGAGTATTTTATAAGCAATTAAAAAAATGAATTTGTAAATTACGTCAAATTTACCATATAAAAAACATGTTTTATAGAGTTTATGAAACATTGGCTTAAATGTAATGTATAGAGTATTAAACTAAATAAGAAACATATTTTTTTCTAGTGGTCAAGGTTTTCAAGGTACTACATGAGAATTGAGTATTTTATAAGCAATTAAAAATGAATTTGTAAAATACGCCAAATCTACCATATAAAAACATGTTTTTATTGTGTTTATGAAGTATTGGCTCAAATGAAATGTATGGGTAGAGAGTACTTAATGCTAAATAAGAACATTTTTTCTTCTAGTGCTCAAGTTCAAGAGACTAATTGAGAATTCAGTATTTCATAAGCCTAAAAATTTGAATTTTAATTACGTTAAAATTATCATATAAACATGATTTATAGTGTTTATGAAGTATCAGCATCAACAAAAATACATGGAAGTAATAATGCTAAATAAGAATCATTTAATTAATTCATTGGTCTTGGTTTCATGATATTAATTTTTTGTTTCACTAGTATTAAGTTGCTATCAATTACATACATAACCATTACACACACCTTGCAAAATCCATATTATTATCAAATATCTTCTAGTTTATTTTCAAAATAAGATGTTGATACTTTCCCAAAGTAGTATGAATGCAAATTCCTGTCTCAGCAAGCCTGGTGAACTGCTGCACTGCAATCTGAAAAAAATGTAGTCAGTTAAATATGTAAAATTAGTGAGAATTAATTGAGAATTGAGTGTTTCATAAGCAGTTTAAAATATGATTTATAACACGAGTCAAAATTGTCATTTAAAAAAAGCATGTTTATATTGTTTTGAAGTATCAGCATCACGAAATCCTGGAATTAATAATTCTAATAGAATCATTTATCCAATTAATTGGTCTAGGTTTCATGAATATTATACTTTTTGTTTCACTATATTAAGTTGCTATCAATTCCATACAGTTATTATATATTACACGTACCTTGCAAAAGACCATTATTTGTTTATATAAGTATCTCTAGTTTATTTTCAAAATATTATTTGATACTTTCTCCAAAGTAGTATAATGCAAATTCCTGTCTCAGCAAGCCTTGGGTGAACTGCTGCACTGCAATCTGAAAAAAATGTATTGAGTTAAATATGTACATTAGTTGAGAATTAATTGAGAATTGAGTGTTTCATAAGCAGTTTAAAATATGAATTTATACACGAGTCAAAATTTGTCATTTAAAAAGCATGTTTATAGTGTTATGAAGTATCAGCATCAACGAATACATGGAATTAATATGCTTAATAAGAATCATTTACTTAATCCAATTGTCACTACTACACACCATAAGGAGAACGAAAATATTCTATACAACTAGTTGCGTGACAACACTGGATAATTAGAAATTGAAACAATCAAACACAAACTAACAGACAACCTTCATTTTTAATACAAAATAATTGAAAACTATTTACAGTTTAAACTTTAACACAAGTACAATGTAAAAACTGTAAAAAGATACGAAATTTAAGCATAAACAGATGATAACAATAATAATTATGATAAGCCATAAAGATTGTACAAATTAACAGAATGTTTTGTACTTTTAAAAAAGAATACACTTGTACAATACTGAAAAATACCACCCCTTTTCCATATGAATTTGATGATAATTTTCAATGATAAATTTTAAAAATCATTTTCTTAATGCATTGGTCGAGGATCAGGACACTGCTTGTGTTAACTTCGGGCGTAAAATATGAACAATTCGTTGATATTATAAATATTCTTTCGTAAATGTACAAGACATTCGGTCAAAAGCCTAATAAATATACCGCCCCACTCCGGAGAGCAGTGGAACGGTGAACGGCTCACAACCAACTAGATTCTTCCTGTGGCAGGTCAGCCGTCGACCATGGTATGGGGAACCTCCCGCCCTCTGTTGGTGTTTTAATCGACTTAATGATTAATTCTTCTATAAACAGTTGAAAATGTGAATTTGTAAATTTTGTCAAAATTATCATTAATATATAGTCTAAATAAAAGATTTTATAGCATAGTTAAATAAGAAGAATAAAAATTACAAGCTAAAAATGTTTTACTAATCTTTTATTCATATATATAACAAATAACAATTGTTTCACAACTAATAGTTATTATCAATTATATCAATAACCATTACACACATTGCATAAATCCAATATTATTATCATTATCTTCTAGTTTCTTTTCAAAATAAGATGTTGATACTTTCCCAAAGTGGTATGATAGCAAATTTCTGTCTCAGCAAGCCTTGTGGTGAACTGCTGCACTGCAATCTGAAAAAATGTAGTCAGTTAATTTGTAAGATTGGTGGAGAATTAATTGAGAAATGAGTGTTTCATAATCAGTTTTAAAATATGAATTTAAAACACGAGTCAAAATTATCATTTTAAACGCATGTTTACAGTGTTTATGAAGTATCAGCATCAATGAATTACATGGAAGTTAATAAAGTTAAATAAGAATCATTTACATAATTAATGGTGTTGGTTTCATGTCAATTAATTGAGAATTGAGTGTTTCATAAGCCATAAAAATTTGAATTTTAATATACTCCAAAATTATCATATAAAAACAAGTTTTATAGAGTTTATGAAACATTGGCATAAATGAAATGTATGATAGTTATTAATGCTAAATTAGAACCATTTTCTCAATCTAGTGGTCAAGGTTTAAAGATACTAACATGAGAATTGAGTATTTTATAAGCAATTAAAAAAATGAATTTGTAAAATACGTCAAATTTACCATATAAAAACATGTTTAATAGAGTTTATGAAACATTGGCTTAAATGTAATGTATGAGAGTAATTAATACTAAATAAGAAACATATTTCTTTCTAGTGGTCAAGGTTTTCAAGGTTACTAACATGAGAATTGGGTATTTTTATAAGCCATAAAACAATTTGAATTTGTAATTTAACATTAAATTATCATATAAAAACAGTGTTTATAGAGTTTATGAAACATTGGCTCTAAATGTAATGTATGAAACAGTAATTAATCTAAAATAAGAAACATATTTCTCTTTCTAGTTGGGTCGAATGGTTTAATAGATACTAACATGAGAATTGAGTATTTTATAAGCAATTAAAAAAATGAATTTGTAAAATACTACAATTTTACCATATAAAACATGTTTTATAGAGTTTATGAAACATTGGCTTAAATGTAATGTATGAAAATAATTAATGCTAAATAAGAAACATATTCTCTTTCTAGTGGTGAAGGTTTAAAGATACTAACATGAGAATTGAGTATTTTATAAGCAATTAAAAAAATGAATTTGTAATACGTCAAATTTACCATATAAAAACATGTTTTATAGAGTTTATGAAACATTGGCTTAAATGTAATGTATGGAGTATTAATCTAATAAGAAACATATTTTCTTTCTAGTGGTCAAGGTTTCAAGGTACAACAGAGAATGAGTATTTTTATAGCATTAAAAAAATGAATTTGTAAAATACACTCCAAATCTACCATATAAAAACATGTTTTTATAGTGTTTAATTATGAAGTATTGGCTCAAATGAAATGTTGAGAGTAACTTAATGCTAATAAAGAAACATTTTTCTTTCTAGTGCTCAAGTTTCATGAACTAAATTGAGATTCAGTATTTCATAAGCCATAAAAATTTGATTTGTAATTTACGTTTAAAATTAAATCATATACAAACATGATTTAATAGTGTTTTATGAAGTATCAGCATCAACAAAAATACATGGAATTAATAATGCTAAATAAGAATCATTTATCCAATTATTGGTCTAGGTTTCATGATATTAATTTTTTGTTTCACTAATATTAATTTGCTATCAATTACATACAGTTTTAACAACACATTGCAAAAGACCATTATTGTTATTATAAGTATCTTCTAGTTTTTTAAATATGATGTTGGTACTTTCCAAAGTGGTATAAATGCAAATTCCTGTCTCAGCAAGCCTTGATGAACTGCTGCACTGCAATCTGAAAAAAATGTAGTCAGTTAAATATGTAAAATTAGTTGAGAATTATTGAGAATTGAGTGTTTCATAAGCAGTTTAAAATATGAATTTATAACACGAGTCAAAATTGTCATTTAAAGCATGTTTATAGTGTTTATGAAGTATCAGCATCAACGAATATACATGAATTAATAATGCTTAATAAGAATCATTTACTTAATCCAATTGTCACTACTACACACCATAAGGAGAACGAAAATAATTCTATAACAACTAGTGCGTGGACAACACTGGATATTTAGAAATTGAAACAATCAAACAAAAAACTAACAGACAACCTTCATTTTAATACAAAATAATTGAAAACTATTTACAGTTGAAACTTTAACACAAGTACGAATGTAAAACTGTAAAAAGATACGAAATTTAAGCATAAACAGATGATAACAAATAATAATTATGATAAGCCATAAAAGATTGTACAAATTAACAGAATGTTTTTGTACTTTTAAAAAAGAATACACTTGTACAATAACTGAAAAATACCCTTTTCCATATGAATTTGATGATAATTTTTCAATGATAAATTTAAATCATTTTCTTAATGCATTGGTCGAGGATCAGGACACTGCTTGTGTTAACTTCGGGCGTAAAATATGAACAATTCGTTGATATTATAAATATTCTTTCGTAAATGTACAAGACATTCGGTCAAACCTAATAAATATACCGCCCCACTCCGGAGAGCAGTGGAACGGTGAACGGCTCACAACCAACTAGATTCTTCCTGTGGCAGGTCAGCCGTCGACCATGGTATGGGGAACCTCCCGCCCTCTGTTGGTGTTAATATCGACTTAATGATTAATTCTTCTATAAACAGTTGAAAATGTGAATTTGTATTTTTGTCAAAATTATCATTAATATATAGTCTAAATAAAAGATTTTTATAGCATAGGTAATAAGAAGAATAAAAAAATTACAAGCTAAAAATGTTTACTAATCTTTTATTCTATATATAACAAATAACAATTGTTTCACAACTAATAATTTATTATCAATTATATTCAATAACCATTACACACACATTGCATAATCCAATATTATTACTCAGTATCTTCTAGTTTTTTTCAAAATAAGAGTTGATACTTTCCCAAGTGGTATGAATGCAATTTCTGTCTCAGCAAGCCTTGGTGAACTGCTGCACTGCAATCTGAAAAAATGTAGTCAGTTAAATTTGTAAGATTGGTGGAGAATTAATTGAGAAATGAGTGTTTCATAATCAGTTTAAAATATGAATTTAAAACACGAGTCAAAATTATCATTTAAACGCATGTTTACAGTGTTTATGAAGTATCAGCATCAATGAATTACATGGAAGTTAATAAAGTTAAATAGAATCATTTACCATAATTTAATGGTGTTGGTTCATGTCAATTAATTGAGAATTGAGTGTTTCATAAGCCATAAAAAATTTGAATTTTTAATATACTCCAAAATTATCATATAAAAACAAGTTTTATAGAGTTTATGAACATTGGCATAAATGAAATGTATGATAGTTATTAATGCTAAATTAGAACCATTTTCTCAATCTAGTGGTCAAGGTTTAAAGATACTAACATGAGAATTGAGTATTTTATAAGCAATTAAAAAAATGAATTTGTAAAATACGTCAAATTTACCATATAAAAACATTTTTAATAGAGTTTATGAAACATTGGCTTAAATGTAATGTATGAGAGTAATTAATACTAAATAAGAAACATATTTTCTTTCTAGTGTCAAGGTTCAAGGTACTAACATGAGAATTGGGTATTTTATAAGCCATAAAAAATTTGAATTTGTAATTTACATTAAAATTATCATATAACAACATGTTTTATAGCGTTTATTAAACATTGGCTTAAATGTAATGTATGAAAATAATTAATGCTAAATAAGAAACATATTCTCTTTCTAGTCGGTGAGGTTTAAAGATACTAACATGAGAATTGGAGTATTTTATAAGCAATTAAAAAAATGAATTGTAAAATACTACAAATTTACCATCTAAAAACATGTTTATAGAGTTTTATGAAACATTGGCTTAAATTTATGTATGAAAATAATTAATGCTAATAAATAGAACTATTCTCTTTCTAGTGGTGAAGGTTAACGATAACTAACCATGAGAATTGAGTATTTTATCCAGCAATTAAAAAAATGAAGTTTGAAATTACTGTCAAATTTACCATATAAAAACATGTTTTATAGAGTTTATGAAACAATTGTCTTAAATGTAATGGTAGAGAGTAATTAATACTAACTAGAAACATATTTTCTTTTCTAGTGGTCAAGGTTTCAAGTCAAACATGAGAATTGAGTATTTATAAGCAATTAAAAAAATGAATTTGTAAAATACGCCAAATCTACCAATAAAAACATGTTTTATAGTGGTTTTATGAAGTATTGGCTCAAATGAATGTATGATAGTAATTAATGCTAAATAAGAAACATATTTCTTTCTAGTGCTCAAGTTTCAAGAGACTAAATTGAGAATTCAGTATTTCATAAGCCATAAAAAATTTGAATTTGTAATTTACGTTAAAATTATCATATAAAACATGTTTATAGTGTTTATGAAGTATCAGCATCAACAAAAATACATGGAAGTTAATAATGCTAAATAAGAATCATTTAATTATTCATTGGTCTTGGTTTCATGATACTAATTTTTTGTTTCACTAGTATTAATTTGCTATCAATTATATTCAATAACCATTACACACACATTGCATAAATCCAATATTATTATAAATATCTTCTAGTTTATTTTCAAAATATGATGTTGATACTTTCCCAAAGTAGTATGAATGCAAATTCCTGTCTCAGCAAGCCTTGGGTGAACTGCTGCACTGCAATCTGAAAAAAATGTAGTGAGTTAAATATGTAAAATTAGTTGAGAATTAATTGAGAATTGAGTGTTTCATAAGCAGTTTAAATATGAATTTATAACACGAGTCAAAATTGTCATTTAAAAGCATGTTTATAGTGTTTATGAAGTATCAGCATCAACGAAATACATGGAATTAATAATGCTTAATAAGAATCATTTACTTAATCCAATTGTCACTACTACACACCATAAGGAGAACGAAAATAATTCTATAACAACTAGTGCGTGGACAACACTGGATAATTTAGAAATTGAAACAATCAAAACAAAAACTAACAGACAACCTTCATTTTTAATACAAAATAATTGAAAACTATTTACAGTTGAAACTTTAACACAAGTACGAATGTAAAACTGTAAAAAGATACGAAATTTAAGCATAAACAGATGATAACAAATAATAATTATGATAAGCCATAAAAGATTGTACAAATTAACAGAATGTTTTGTACTTTTAAAAAGAATACACTTGTACAATAACTGAAAAATACCCCTTTTCCATATGAATTTGATGATAATTTTTCAATGATAAATTTAAATCATTTCTTAATGCATTGGTCGAGGATCAGGACACTGCTTGTGTTAACTTCGGGCGTAAAATATGAACAATTCGTTGATATTATAAATATTCTTTCGTAAATGTACAAGACATTCGGTCAAAAGCCTAATAAATATACCGCCCCCACTCCGGAGAGCAGTGGAACGGTGAACGGCTCACAACCAACTAGATTCTTCCTGTGGCAGGTCAGCCGTCGACCATGGTATGGGGAACCTCCCGCCCTCTGTTGGTGTTAATATCGACTTAATGATTAATTCTTCTATAAACAGTTGAAAATGTTGAATTTGTAATTTTGTCAAAATTATCATTAATATATAGTCTAAATAAAAGATTTTTATAGCATAGGTAAATAAGAAGAATAAAAATTACAAGCTAAAAATGTTTACTAATCTTTTATTCATATATATAACAAATAACAATTGTTTCACAACTAATAATTTATTATCAATTATATTCAATAACCATTACACACACATTGCATAAATCCAATATTATTATCAGTATCTTCTAGTTTCTTTTCAAAATAAGATGTTGATACTTTCCCAAAGTGGTATGAATGCAAATTTCTGTCTCAGCAAGCCTTGGGTGAACTGCTGCACTGCAATCTGAAAAAATGTAGTCAGTTAAATTTGTAAGATTGGTGGAGAATTAATTGAGAAATGAGTGTTTCATAATCAGTTTAAAATATGAATTTAAAACACGAGTCAAAATTATCATTTAAAAGCATGTTTACAGTGTTTATGAAGTATCAGCATCAATGAAGTACATGGAAGTTAATAAAGTTAAATAAGAATCATTTACATAATTTAATGGTGTTGGTTTCATGTCAATTAATTGAGAATTGAGTGTTTCATAAGCCATAAAAATTTGAATTTTAATATACTCCAAATTATCATATAAAAACAAGTTTTATAGAGTTTATGAACATTGCATAAATGAAATGTATGATAGTTATATAATGCTAAATTAGAACCATTTTCTCAATCTAGTGGTCAAGGTTTTAAGATACTAACATGAGAATTGAGTATTTTATAAGCAATTAAAAAAATGAATTGTAAAATACGTCAAATTTACCATATAAAAACATGTTAATAGAGTTTATGAAACATTGGCTTAAATGTAATGTATGAGAGTAATTAATACTAAATAAGAAACTATTTTCTTTCTAGTGGTCAAGGTTTCAAGGTACTAACATGAGAATTGGGTATTTTATAAGCATATTAAAAAAATGAATTGTAATTACGTCAAAATTTACCATATAAAAACATGTTTTATAGAGTTTATGAAACATTGGCTTAAATGTAATGTATGAAAATAATTAATGCTAAATAGAAACATATTCTCTTTCTAGTGGTGCAGGTTTCAAGGTACTAACATGAGAATTGAGTATTTTATAAGCAATTAAAAAAATGAATTTGTAAAATACGCCAAATCTACCATATAAAAAACATGTTTATAGTGTTTATGAGTATTGGCTAATGAATGTATAGGAGTAAATTAATAGCTAAATAAGACACTATTTTCTTTCTAGTGCTCAAGGTTTCAAGAGACTACATTGAGAATTCAGTATTTCATAAGCCATAAAAAATTGTGAATTTGTAATTTACGTTAAAATTATCATATAAAACATGATTTATAGTGTTACTGAAGTAATCAGCATCAACAAAAATATACCTGGAAAGTTAATAATGCTAAATAGAATCATTTAATTATTCATTGGTCTTGGTTTCATGATACTAACTAATTTTTGTTTCACTATTATTAATTTGCTATCAATTATATTCAATAACCATTACAACACACATTGCCTAAATATCCAATGCTTATTAATCAATATCTTCTAGTTTATTTTCAAATATGCATGTTGATACTTTCCCAAAGTAGTATGAATGCAAATTCCTGTCTCAGCAAGCCTTGGTTGAACTGCTGCACTGCAATCTGAAAAAAATGTAGTGAGTTAAATATGTAAAATTAGTTGAGAATTAATTGAGAATTGAGTGTTTCATAAGCAGTTTATAAATATGAATTTATAACACGAGTCAAAATTGTCATTAAAAGCATGTTTATAGTGTTTATGAAGTATCAGCATCAACGAAATACATGGAATTAATAATGCTTAATAAGAATCATTTATCCAATTAATTGGTCTAGGTTTCATGATATTACTTTTTGTTTCACTAATTTAAGTTGCTATCAATTACATACAGTTAGTATTACACGTACCTTGCAAAAGACCATTATTGTTATTATAAGTATCTTCTAGTTTATTTTCAAAATAAGATGTTGGTATTTTCCAAAGTGGTATAAATGCAAATTCCTGTCTCAGCAAGCCTTGATTGAACTGCTGCTCTGCAATCTGAAAAAAATGTAGTCAGTTAAATATGTAAATTAGTGGAGAAATTATTGAGAATTGAGTGTTCATAAGCAGTTTAAAATATGAATTATAACACGAGTCAAATTGTCATTTAAAAGCATGTTTATAGTGTTTATGAAGTATCAGCATCAACGAAATACATGGAATTAATAATGCATAATAAGAATCATTTATCCAATTAATTGGTCTAGGTTTCATGATATTTACTTTTTGTTTCACTAATATTAAGTGTGCTATCAATTACATACAGTTATTTATTACACGTACCTTGCAAAAGACCATTATTGTTATTATAAGTATCTTCTAGTTTATTTTCAAAATAGATGTTGGTATTTTCCAAAGTGGTATAAATGCAAATTCCTGTCTCAGCAAGCCTTGATTGAACTGCTGCTCTGCAATCTGAAAAAATGTAGTCAGTTAAATATGTAAAATTAGTGGAGAATTAATTGAGAATTGAGTGTTTCATAAGCAGTTTAAAATATGAATTTATAACACGAGTCAAAATTGTCATTTAAAAGCATGTTTATAGTGTTTATGAAGTATCAGCATCAACGAAATACATGGAATTAATAATGCATAATAAGAATCATTTATCCAATTAATTGGTCTAGGTTTCATGAGTATTTACTTTTTGTTTCACTAATATTAAGTTGCTATCAATTACATACAGTTATTATTACACGTACCTTGCAAAAGACCATTATTGTTATTATAAGTATCTTCTAGTTATTTTCAAAATATGATGTTGATACTTTCCCAAAGTAGTATGAATGCAAATTCCTGTCTCAGCAAGCCTTGGGTGAACTGCTGCACTGCAATCTGAAAAAAATGTAGTGAGTTAAATATGTAAAATTAGTTGAGAATTAATTGAGAATTGAGTGTTTCATAAGCAGTTTAAAATATGAATTTATAACACGAGTCAAAATTGTCATTTAAAAGCATGTTTATAGTGTTTATGAAGTATCAGCATCAACGAAATACATGGAATTAATAATGCTTAATAAGAATCATTTACTTAATCCAATTGTCACTACTACACACCATAAGGAGAACGAAAATAATTCTATAACAACTAGTGCGTGGACAACACTGGATAATTTAGAAATTGAAACAATCAAAACAAAAACTAACAGACAACCTTCATTTTTAATACAAAATAATTGAAAACTATTTACAGTTGAAACTTTAACACAAGTACGAATGTAAAACTGTAAAAAGATACGAAATTTAAGCATAAACAGATGATAACAAATAATAATTATGATAAGCCATAAAAGATTGTACAAATTAACAGAATGTTTTGTACTTTTAAAAAAGAATACACTTGTACAATAACTGAAAAATACCCCTTTTCCATATGAATTTGATGATAATTTTTCAATGATAAATTTAAATCATTTCTTAATGCATTGGTCGAGGATCAGGACACTGCTTGTGTTAACTTCGGGCGTAAAATATGAACAATTCGTTGATATTATAAATATTCTTTCGTAAATGTACAAGACATTCGGTCAAAAGCCTAATAAATATACCGCCCCACTCCGGAGAGCAGTGGAACGGTGAACGGCTCACAACCAACTAGATTCTTCCTGTGGCAGGTCAGCCGTCGACCATGGTATGGGGAACCTCCCGCCCTCTGTTGGTGTTAATATCGACTTAATGATTAATTCTTCTATAAACAGTTGAAAATGTGAATTTGTAATTTTTGTCAAAATTATCATTAATATATAGTCTAAATAAAAGATTTTTATAGCATAGGTAAATAAGAAGAATAAAAATTACAAGCTAAAAATGTTTACTAATCTTTTATTCATATATATAACAAATAACAATTGTTTCACAACTAATAATTTATTATCAATTATATTCAATAACCATTACACACACATTGCATAAATCCAATATTATTATCAGTATCTTCTAGTTTCTTTTCAAAATAAGATGTTGATACTTTCCCAAAGTGGTATGAATGCAAATTTCTGTCTCAGCAAGCCTTGGGTGAACTGCTGCACTGCAATCTGAAAAAATGTAGTCAGTTAAATTTGTAAGATTGGTGGAGAATTAATTGAGAAATGAGTGTTTCATAATCAGTTTAAAATATGAATTTAAAACACGAGTCAAAATTATCATTTAAAAGCATGTTTACAGTGTTTATGAAGTATCAGCATCAATGAATTACATGGAAGTTAATAAAGTTAAATAAGAATCATTTACATAATTTAATGGTGTTGGTTTCATGTCAATTAATTGAGAATTGAGTGTTTCATAAGCCATAAAAAATTTGAATTTTTAATATACTCCAAAATTATCATATAAAAACAAGTTTTATAGAGTTTATGAAACATTGGCATAAATGAAATGTATGATAGTTATTAATGCTAAATTAGAACCATTTTCTCAATCTAGTGGTCAAGGTTTTAAAGATACTAACATGAGAATTGAGTATTTTATAAGCAATTAAAAAATGAATTTGTAAAATACGTCAAATTTACCATATAAAAACATGTTTAATAGAGTTTATGAAACATTGGCTTAATGTAATGTATGAGAGTAATTAATACTAAATAAGAAACATATTTTCTTTCTAGTGGTCAAGGTTTCAAGGTACTAACATGAGAATTGAGTATTTTATAAGCAATTAAAAAAATGAATTTGTAAAATACGTCAATTTACCATATAAAAACATGTTTTATAGAGTTTATGAAACATTGGCTTAAATGTAATGTATGAAAATAATTAATGCTAAATAAGAAACATATTCTCTTTCTAGTGGTCAGGTTTAAAGATACTAACATGAGAATTGAGTATTTTATAAGCAATTAAAAAAATGAATTTGTAAATTACGTCAAATTTACCATATAAAAACATGTTTTATAGAGTTTATGAAACATTGGCTTAAATGAAATGTATGAGAGTAATTAATGCTAAATAAGAAACATATTTTCTTTCTAGTGGTCAAGGTTTCAAGAGACTAATTGAGAATTGAGTATTTCATAAGCCATAAAAAATTTGAATTTGTAATTTACGTTAAAATTATCATATAAAAACATGATTTATAGTGTTTATGAAGTATCAGCATCAACAAAAATACATGGAAGTTAATAATGCTAAATAAGAATCATTTAATTAATTCATTGGTCTTGGTTTCATGATACTAATTTTTTGTTTCACTAGTATTAATTTGCTATCAATTATATTCAATAACCATTACACACACATTGCATAAATCCAATATTATTATCAATATCTTCTAGTTTATTTTCAAAATATGATGTTGATACTTTCCCAAAGTAGTATGAATGCAAATTCCTGTCTCAGCAAGCCTTGGGTGAACTGCTGCACTGCAATCTGAAAAAATGTAGTGAGTTAAATATGTAAAATTAGTTGAGAATTAATTGAGAATTGAGTGTTTCATAAGCAGTTTAAAATATGAATTTATAACACGAGTCAAAATTGTCATTTAAAAGCATGTTTATAGTGTTTATGAAGTATCAGCATCAACGAAATACATGGAATTAATAATGCTTAATAAGAATCATTTATCCAATTAATTGGTCTAGGTTTCATGATATTTACTTTTTGTTTCACTAATATTAAGTTGCTATCAATTACATACAGTTATTATTACACGTACCTTGCAAAAGACCATTATTGTTATTATAAGTATCTTCTAGTTTATTTTCAAAATAAGATGTTGGTATTTTCCAAAGTGGTATAAATGCAAATTCCTGTCTCAGCAAGCCTTGATTGAACTGCTGCTCTGCAATCTGAAAAAAATGTAGTCAGTTAAATATGTAAAATTAGTGGAGAATTAATTGAGAATTGAGTGTTTCATAAGCAGTTTAAAATATGAATTTATAACACGAGTCAAAATTGTCATTTAAAAGCATGTTTATAGTGTTTATGAAGTATCAGCATCAACGAAATACATGGAATTAATAATGCATAATAAGAATCATTTATCCAATTAATTGGTCTAGGTTTCATGATATTTACTTTTGTTTCACTAATATTAAGTTGCTATCAATTACATACAGTTATTATTACACGTACCTTGCAAAAGACCATTATTGTTATTATAAGTATCTTCTAGTTTATTTTCAAAATATGATGTTGATACTTTCCAAAGTAGTATGAATGCAAATTCCTGTCTCAGCAAGCCTTGGGTGAACTGCTGCACTGCAATCTGAAAAAATGTAGTGAGTTAAATATGTAAAATTAGTTGAGAATTAATTGAGAATTGAGTGTTTCATAAGCAGTTTAAAATATGAATTTATAACACGAGTCAAAATTGTCATTTAAAAGCATGTTTATAGTGTTTATGAAGTATCAGCATCAACGAAATACATGGAATTAATAATGCTTAATAAGAATCATTTACTTAATCCAATTGTCACTACTACACACCATAAGGAGAACGAAAATAATTCTATAACAACTAGTGCGTGGACAACACTGGATAATTTAGAAATTGAAACAATCAAAACAAAAACTAACAGACAACCTTCATTTTTAATACAAAATAATTGAAAACTATTTACAGTTGAAACTTTAACACAAGTACGAATGTAAAACTGTAAAAAGATACGAAATTTAAGCATAAACAGATGATAACAAATAATAATTATGATAAGCCATAAAAGATTGTACAAATTAACAGAATGTTTTGTACTTTTAAAAAAGAATACACTTGTACAATAACTGAAAAATACCCCTTTTCCATATGAATTTGATGATAATTTTTCAATGATAAATTTAAATCATTTTCTTAATGCATTGGTCGAGGATCAGGACACTGCTTGTGTTAACTTCGGGCGTAAAATATGAACAATTCGTTGATATTATAAATATTCTTTCGTAAATGTACAAGACATTCGGTCAAAAGCCTAATAAATATACCGCCCCACTCCGGAGAGCAGTGGAACGGTGAACGGCTCACAACCAACTAGATTCTTCCTGTGGCAGGTCAGCCGTCGACCATGGTATGGGGAACCTCCCGCCCTCTGTTGGTGTTAATATCGACTTAATGATTAATTCTTCTATAAACAGTTGAAAATGTGAATTTGTAATTTTTGTCAAAATTATCATTATATATAGTCTAAATAAAAGATTTTTATAGCATAGGTAAATAAGAAGAATAAAAATTACAAGCTAAAATGTTTACTAATCTTTTATTCATATATATAACAAATAACAATTGTTTCACAACTAATAATTTATTATCAATTATATTCAATAACCATTACACACACATTGCATAAATCCAATATTATTATCAGTATCTTCTAGTTTTTTTTCAAAATAAGAAGTTGATACTTTCCCAAAGTGGTATGAATGCAAATTTCTGTCTCAGCAAGCCTTGGGTGAACTGCTGCACTGCAATCTGAAAAAATGTAGTCAGTTAAATTTGTAAGATTGGTGGAGAATTAATTGAGAAATGAGTGTTTCATAATCAGTTTAAAATATGAATTTAAAACACGAGTCAAAATTATCATTTAAAAGCATGTTTACAGTGTTTATGAAGTATCAGCATCAATGAATTACATGGAAGTTAATAAAGTTAAATAAGAATCATTTACATAATTTAATGGTGTTGGTTTCATGTCAATTAATTGAGAATTGAGTGTTTCATAAGCCATAAAAAATTTGAATTTTTAATATACTCCAAAATTATCATATAAAAACAAGTTTTATAGAGTTTATGAAACATTGGCATAAATGAAATGTATGATAGTTATTAATGCTAAATTAGAACCATTTTCTCAATCTAGTGGTCAAGGTTTAAAGATACTAACATGAGAATTGAGTATTTTATAAGCAATTAAAAAATGAATTTGTAAAATACGTCAAATTTACCATATAAAAACATGTTTAATAGAGTTTATGAAACATTGGCTTAAATGTAATGTATGAGAGTAATTAATACTAAATAAGAAACATATTTTCTTTCTAGTGGTCAAGGTTTCAAGGTACTAACATGAGAATTGGGTATTTTATAAGCCATAAAAAATTTGAATTTGTAATTTACATTAAAATTATCATATAAAACATGTTTTATAGAGTTTATGAAACATTGGCTTAAATGTAATGTATGAAAATAATTAATGCTAAATAAGAAACATATTCTCTTTCTAGTGGTCAAGGTTTAAAGATACTAACATGAGAATTGAGTATTTTATAAGCAATTAAAAAATGAATTTGTAAAATACTACAAATTTACCATATAAAAACATGTTTTATAGAGTTTATGAAACATTGGCTTAAATGTAATGTATGAAAATAATTAATGCTAAATAAGAAACATATTCTCTTTCTAGTGGTGAAGGTTTAAAGATACTAACATGAGAATTGAGTATTTATAAGCAATAAAAAATGAATTTGTAAATTACGTCAAATTTACCATATAAAAACATGTTTTATAGAGTTTATGAAACTTGGCTTAAATGTAATGTATGAGAGTATTAATACTAAATAAGACATATTTTCTTTCTAGTGGTCAAGGTTTCAAGGTACTAACATGAGAATTGGGTATTTTATAATAAGCCATAAAAATTTGAATTTGTAATTTACATTAAAATTATATATATAAACATGTTTTATAGAGTTTATGAACATTGGCTTAAATGTAATGTATGAAAATAATTAATGCTAAATAAGAAACATATTCTCTTTCTAGTGGTCAAGGTTTCAAGGTACTAACATGAGAATTGAGTATTTTATAAGCATTAAAAAAAATGATTTGTAAATACGCCAAATCTACCATATAAACAATTTTTATAGTGTTTATGAGTATTGGCTCAAATGAAATGTATGAGAGTAATTAATGCTAAATAAGAAACATATTTTTCTTTCTAGTGCTCAAGGTTTCAAGAGACTAAATTGAGAATTCAGTATTTCATAACCATAAAAATTTGAATTTGTAATTTACGTTAAAATTATCATATAAAAACATGATTTATAGTGTTTATGAAGTATCAGCATCAACAAAAAACATGGAAGTTAATAATGCTAAATAAGAATCATTAATTAATCATTGGTCTTGGTTTCATGATACTAATTTTTTGTTTCACTAGTATTAATTTGCTATCAATTATATTCAATAACCATTACACACACATTGCATAAATCCAATATTATTATCAATATCTTCTAGTTTATTTTCAAAAATATGATGTTGATACTTTCCCAAAGTAGTATGAATGCAAATTCCTGTCTCAGCAAGCCTGGGTGAACTGCTGCACTGCAATCTGAAAAAAATGTAGTGAGTTAAATATGTAAAATTAGTTGAGAATTAATTGAGAATTGAGTGTTTCATAAGCAGTTTAAATATGAATTTATAACACGAGTCAAAATTGTCATTTAAAAGCATGTTTATAGTGTTATGAAGTATCAGCATCACGAAATACATGGAATTAATAATGCTTAATAAGAATCATTTATCCAATTAAATTGGTCTAGGTTCATGATATGTTACTTTTTGTTCACTAATATTAAGTTGCTATCAATTACATACAGTGATTATTACACAGTACCTTGCAAAAAGACCATTATTGTTATTATAAGTATCTTCTAGTTATTTTCAAAATAAGATGTTGGTATTTCCAAAGTGGTATAAATGCAAATCCTGTCTCAGCAAGCCTGATTGAACTGCTGCTCTGCAATCTGAAAAAATGTAGTCAGTTAAATATTGTAAAATTAGTGGAGAAATTAATTGAGAATTGAGTGTTTCATAAGCATTTAAAAATATGAATTTATAACACGAGTCAAAAATTGTCATTTAAAAGCAGTGTTATAGTGTTTATGAAGTATCAGCATCAACGAAATACATGGAATTAATAATGCATAATGAGAATCATTATCCAATTAATTGGTCTAGGTTTCATGATATTTACTTTTGTTTCACACTATATTAAGTTGCTATCAATTAATACAGTTATTATTACACGTACCTTGACAAAGACCATTATTGTTATTATAAGTATCTTCTAGTTATTTTCAAAATATGATGTTGATACTTTCCCAAAGTAGTGGATACATGCAAAATCCTTGTCTCATGGCAAGCCTTGGTGTGAACTGCTGCACTGCCAATCTGAAAAAAAATGTAGTAAGTTAAATTGTAAATTAGTTGAGATTAATTGACGAATTGAGTGTTTCCTAAGCAGTTATAAATAGGCAACTTTATAACACGAGTCAAAATTGTCATTTAAAAGCATGTTTATAGTGGTTTATGAAGGATCAGCATCAACGAAATACATGGAAGTAATAATGCATTAATAAGAATCTTTATCAATTAATTGGTCTAGGTTTCATGATATTACTTTTGTTTCACTAATATTAAGTTGCTATCAATTACATACAGTTTTATTACACGTACCTTGCAAAGACCATTATTTTTATTATAATTATCTTCTAGTTTATTTTCAAAATAAGTGTGGGTATTTTCCAAAGTGGTATAAATCAATTCCTGTCTCAGCAACCTTGATTGAACTGCGCTCTGCACTCTGAAAAAAATGTAGTCAGTTAAATATGTAAATTAGTGGAGAATTAATTGAGAATTGAGTGTTTCATAAGCATTTTAAAATATGAATTATAACACGAGTCAAAATTGTCATTTAAAAGCATGTTTATAGTGTTTATGAAGTATCAGCATCAACGAAATACATGGAATTAATAATGCATATGAAATCATTTATCCAATTAATTGGTCTAGGTTCATGATATTTACTTTTTGTTTCACTAATATTAAGTTGCTATCAACAATTACATACAGTTATTATTGCACGTACCTTGCAAAAGACCATTATTGTTATTATAAGTATCTTCTAGTTTATTTCAAATCAAAATAAATGTTGATACTTTCCCAAAGTAGTATGAATGCAAATTCCTGTCTCAGCAAGCCTTGGGTTGAACTGCTGCACTGCAATCTGAAAAAAATGTATTGAGTTAAATATGTAAATTAGTTGAGAATAATTGAGAATTGAGTGTTTCATAAGCAGTTTAAAATATGAATTTATAACACGAGTCAAAATTGTCATTAAAGCATGTTTTTAGTGTTTATGAAGTATCAGCATCAACGAAATACATGGAATTAATAATGCTTAATAAGAATCATTTATCCAATTATTGGTCTAGGTTTCATGATATTTACTTTTTTGTTTCACTAATATTAAGTTGCTATCATTACAATACAGTTATTTTACACGTACCTTGCAAAAGACCATTATTGTTATTATAAGTATCTTCTAGTTTTTATTTCAAAATAAATGTTGGTATTTTCCAAAGTGGGTAAAATGCAAATTCCTGTCTCAGCAAGCCTGATTGAACTGCTGCTCTGCAATCTGAAAAAATGTAGTCAGTTAAATATGTAAAATTAGTGGAGAATTAATTGAGAATTGAGTGTTTCATAAGCAGTTTAAAATATGAATTTATAACACGAGTCAAAATTGTCATTAAAAGCATGTTTATAGTGTTTATGAAGTATCAGCATCAACGAAATACATGGAATTAATAATGCTAATGAGAATCATTTATCCAATTAATTGGTCTAGGTTTCATGATATTACTTTTTGTTTCACTAATATTAAGTTGCTATCAATTACATACAGTTTTATTACACGTACCTTGCAAAAGACCATTATTGTTATTATAAGTATCTTCTAGTTTATTTTCAAAATATGATGTTATACTTTCCCAAAGTAGTATAATGCAAATTCCTGTCTCAGCAAGCCTTGGGTGAACTGCTGCACTGCAATCTGAAAAAAATGTAGTGAGTTAAATATGTAAAATTAGTTGAGAATTAATTGAGAATGAGTGTTTCATAAGCAGTTTAAAATATGAATTTATAACACGAGTCAAAATTGTCATTTAAAAGCATGTTTATAGTGTTTATGAAGTATCAGCATCAACGAAATACATGGAATTAATAATGCTTAATAAGAATCATTTACTTAATCCAATTGTCACTACTACACACCATAAGGAGAACGAAATAATTCTATAACAACTAGTGCGTGGACAACACTGGATAATTTAGAAATTGAAACAATCAAAACAAAAACTAACAGACAACCTTCATTTTTAATACAAAATAATTGAAAACTATTTACAGTTGAAACTTTAACACAAGTACGAATGTAAAACTGTAAAAAGATACGAAATTTAAGCATAAACAGATGATAACAAAAATAATAAGCCATAAAAGATTGTACAAATTAACAGAATGTTTTGTACTTTTAAAAAAGAATACACTTGTACAATAACTGAAAATACCCTTTTCCATATGAATTTGATGATAATTTTTCAATGATAAATTTAAATCATTTTCTTAATGCATTGGTCGAGGATCAGGACACTGCTTGTGTTAACTTCGGGCGTAAATATGAACAATTCGTTGATATTATAATATTCTTTCGTAAATGTACAAGACATTCGGTCAAAAGCCTAATAAATATACCGCCCCACTCCGGAGAGCCAGTGGAACGGTGACGCTCACAACCAACTAGATTCTTCCTGTGGCAGGTCAAGCCGTCGACCAATGGTATGGGGAACCTCCCGCCCTCTGTTGGTGTTTAATATCGACATTCATGATTAATTCTTCTATAAACAGTTGAAAATGTGAATTTGTAATTTTTGTCAAAATTATCATTAATATATAGTCTAAATAAAAGATTTTTATAGCATAGGTAAATAAGAAGAATAAATTACAAGCTAAAATGTTTTACTAATCTTTTATTCATATATATAACAAATAACAATTGTTTCACAACTAATAATTTATTATCAATTATATTCAATAACCATTACACACACATTGCATAAATCCAATATTATTATCAGTATCTTCTAGTTTTTTTTTCAAAATAAGAAGTTGATACTTTCCCAAAGTGGTATGAATGCAAATTTTTCTTCTCAGCAAGCCTTGGGTGAACTGCTGCACTGCAATCTGAAAAAATGTAGTCAGTTAAATTTGTAAGATTGGTGGAGAATTAATTGAGAAATGAGTGTTTCATAATCAGTTTAAAATATGAATTTAAAACACGAGTCAAAATTATCATTTAAAAGCATGTTTACAGTGTTTATGAAGTATCAGCATCAATGAATTACATGGAAGTTAATAAAGTTAAATAAATCATTTACATAATTTAATGGTGTTGGTTTCATGTCAATTAATTGAGAATTGAGTGTTTCATAAAGCCATAAAATTTGAATTTTTAATATACTCCAAAATTATCATATAAAAACAAGTTTTATAGAGTTTATGAAACATTGGCATAAATGAAATGTATGATAGTTATTAATGCTAAATTAGAACCATTTTCTCAATCTAGTGGTCAAGGTTTAAAGATACTAACATGAGAATTGAGTATTTTATAAGCAATTAAAAAATTGAATTTGTAAATACGTCAAATTTACCATAAAAACATGTTAATAGAGTTTATGAAACATTGGCTTAAATGTAATGTATAGAGTAATTAATACTAAATAAGAACATATTTTCTTTCTAGTGGTCAAGGTTTCAAGTTACTAACATGAGAATTTGGTATTTTATAAGCCATAAAAATTTGAATTTGTAATTTACATTAAAATTATCATATAAAAACATGTTTTATAGAGTTTATGAAACATTGGCTTAAATGTAATGTATGAAAATAATTAATGCTAAATAAGAAACATATTCTCTTTCTAGTGGTCAAGGTTTAAAGATACTAACATGAGAATAGTAGTTTAATAAGCAATTAAAAAATGAATTTGTAAATTACGTCAAATTTACCATATAAAACATGTTTTATAGAGTTTATGAAACATTGCTTAAATGTAATGTATGAGAGTAATTAATACTAAATAAGAAACATATTTCTTTCTAGTGGTCAAGGTTTCAAGGTACTAACATGAGAATTGAGTATTTATAAGCAATTAAAAAAATGAATTTGTAAATACGCCAAATCTACCATATAAAAACATGTTTTATAGTGTTTATGAGTATTGGCTCAAATGAAATGTATGAGAGTAATTAATGCTAAATAAAACATATTTCTTTCTAGTGGTCAAGGTTTCAAATACAGACAAATTGAGAATTCAGTATTTCATAAGCCATAAAAAATTTGAATTTGTAATTTACGTTAAAATTATCATATAAAAACATGATTTATAGTGTTTATGAGTATCAGCATCAACAAAAATACATGGAAGTTAATAATGCTAAATAAGAATCATTTAATTATTCATTGGTCTTGGTTTCATGATACTAATTTTTTGTTTCACTATATTAATTGCTATCAATTATATTCAATAACCATTACACACACATTGCATAAATCCAATATTATTATCAATATCTTCTAGTTTATTTTTCAAATATGATGTTGATACTTTCCCAAAGTAGTATGAATGCAAATTCCTGTCTCAGCAAGCCTTGGGTGAACTGCTGCACTGCAATCTGAAAAAAATGTAGTGAGTTAAATATGTAAAATTAGTTGAGAATTAATTGAGAATTGAGTGTTTCATAAGCAGTTTAAAATATGAATTTATAACACGAGTCAAAATGTCATTTAAAAGCATGTTTATAGTGTTTATGAAGTTCAGCATCAACGAAATACATGGAATTAATAATGCTTAATAAGAATCATTTATCCAATTAATTGGTCTAGGTTTCATGATATTTACTTTTGTTTCACTAATATTAAGTTGCTATCAATTACATACAGTTATTATTACACGTACTTGCAAAAGACCATTATTGTTATATAAGTATCTTCTAGTTTTATTTCAAAATATGATGTGGATACTTTCCCAAAGTAGTATGAATGCAAATTCCTGTCTCAGCAAGCCTGATGAACTGCTGCATTGCAATCTGAAAAAAATGTAGTCAGTTAAATATGTAAAATTAGTTGAGAATTAATTGAGAATTGAGTGTTTCATAAGCAGCATTTTAAAATATGAATTTATAACACGAGTCAAAATTGTCATTTAAAAGCATGTTTATAGTGTTTATGAAGTATCAGCATCAACGAAATACATGGAATTAATATGCTAATAAGAATCATTTACTTAATCCAATTGTCACTACTACACACCATAAGGAGAACGAAAATAATTCTATAACAACTAGTGCGTGGACAACACTGGATAATTTAGAATTGAAACAATCAAAACAAAAACTAACAGACAACCTTCATTTTTATACAAAATATTTGAAAACTATTTACAGTTGAAACTTTAACACAATACGAATGTAAAACTGTAAAAAGATACGAAATTTAAGCATAACAGATGATAACAAATAATAATTATGATAAGCCATAAAAGATTGTACAAATAACAGAATGTTTTGTACTTTTAAAAAAGAATACACTTGTACAATAACTGAAAATAATACCCCTTTTCCATATGAATTTGATGATAATTTTCAATGATAAATTTAAATCATTTTCTTAATGCATTGGGTCGAGGATCAGGACACTGCTTGTGTTAACTTCGGGCGTAAAATATGAACATTCGTTGATATTATAATATTCTTTCGTAAATGTACAAGACATTCGGTCAAAAGCCTAATAAATATACCGCCCGCCCTCACTCCGGAGAGCAGTGGACGGTGAACGGCTCACAAACAACTAGATTCTTCCTGTGGCAGGTCAGCCCGTCGACCATGGTATGGG
>NW_021014744.1:0-86581 GCF_003676215.2 Rhopalosiphum maidis
ATATGCGTTGAAAATTAAGATATAAAATCATGTTTTGTACTAATTTTGAAGTGTTGACATTAATGAAATACATGAAAGTTAACAATGGAATATTAGAATTGTTTTCTGAATCTAATGGTCAGGGTATCTTGACAGAAATATTGTTATACCATTGCTATTAATTGACTATAAAATAGATTTAATAAACATTACACTTACAGCACTATAACCATAATTAAAATCAGAATCTGCTTGTAGTTTCAACGTAGGATTGTTGATACTTTCTCAAGTAGTAAATATGTTAATTCCTGCTACATCATACTTTAAGTGATTCGCTTTCTGCCATCTGAAAAATATAGTCATTTTATATGTATAATGGTTAAATTATATCTTGAAAATTAAGTATTATATAAGCAGTTAAATGTTAAAAATTTTAATATTTACATAAAATGAACAAATAATATTATGTTTCAATGTGTTTGTGAAGTCTTAGCTTCAATGAAATATTTGAAAGTTACAATGAGTAATAAGAATGATTACCTTAAACTAGTAGTCTTGGTTTCAAGAGACTAACTTGAGAATTGAGTGTTATATAAGCATTTAAAAATATGAATTTTTAATATTCGTCAAAATTAACATATAAAAACATGGTTCATAATATAAATAAAACCTAGCTTTAATGAAATACTTGAAAGTTAACAATGAGTAATATGAATGATTACCTTAACCTAATAGTCTTGGTTTCAAGAGAATAACTTGATAATTGAGTGTTCTATAATTATTAAAAATATGAATATTAATATTCGTCGAAAATTAAAATATAAAATCATGTTCAATATGTATATAAAACCCAAGCTTTAATGATATACTTGAAAGTATGCAATGAGTAATTAGAATGACTACCTTAACCTAGTCTCTTGGTTTCAAGAAATAACTTGAGAATTGAGTGTTCTATAAGCATTAAAAATATGAACTTTTATATTCGTCAAAATTAATATAAAATCATGTTTCAATATGTATATAAACCCAAGCTTTAATGATATACTTGAAAGTAAGCAATGAGTAATAGAATGATTACCTTAACCTAGTAGTCTTGGTTTCAAGAAATTAACTTGAGAATTGAGTGTTCTATAAGCATTTAAAAATATTGAATTTTAATATTCGTCGAAAATTAAAATATAAAATCATGTTTCAATATGTATATAAAACCCAGCTTTAATGAATACTTGAAAGTTAAACAATGAGTAATAAGAATGGTTACCTTAATCTAATAGTTTAAGTTTCAAGAGACTAACTTAGAATTGAGTGTTGTATAAGCATTTAAAAATCGGAATTTTATATGCGTTGAAAATTAAGATATAAAATCATGTTTGTACTAATTTTGAAGTGTTGACATTAACGAAATACATGAAGTTAACAATGGAATATTAGAATTGTTTTCTGAATCTAATGGTCAGGGTATCTTGACAGAAATATTTTATACCATTGCTATTAATTGACTATAAATAGATTTAATAAAATTACACTTACAGCACATATAACCATAATTAAATCAGAATCTGCTTGTATAGTTTCAACGTAGGATTTTGAATACTTTCTCAAGTAGTAAATATGTTTAATTCCCTGCTACATAATACTTTAAGTGATTCGCTTTTCTGCCATCTGAAAAAAATATAGTCATTTTATATGTATAATGGTTAATAATATCTTGAAATTAAGTATTATATAAGCAGTTAAATGTTAAAAATTTTAATATTAACATAAAATGAACAAATAGTATTATGTTTCAATGTGTTTGTGAAGTGTTAGCTTCAATGAATATTTGAAAGTATGCAATTAGTAATTAGAAAGACTACCTTAACCTAGTAGTCTTGGTTTCAAGAAATTAACTTGAGAATTGAGTGTTCTATAAGCATTTAAAAATATGAACTTTTAATATTCGTCAATAATTTACATATAAAAACATGGTTCATAGTATAAATAAAACCTAAGCTTTAATGAAATACTTGAAAGTTAACAATGAGTAATATGAATGATTACCTTAACCTAATAGTCTTGGTTTCAAGAGAATACTTGATAATTGAGTGTTCTATAATTATTTAAAAATATGAATATTTAATATTCGTCGAAAATTAAAATATAAATCATGTTTCAATATGTATATAAAACCCAAGCATTAATGATATACTTGAAAGTATGTAATTAGTAATTAGAATGACTACCTTAACCTAGTAGTCTTGGTTTCAAGAAATTAACTTGAGGATTGAGTGTTCTATAAGCATTTAAAAATATGAACTTTTAATATCCGTCGAAAATTAAAATATAAAATCATGTTTCAATATGTATATAAAACCCAAGCTTTAATCATGTACTTGAAAGTATGCAATTAGTAATTAGAATGACCACCTTAACCTAGTAGTCTTGGTTTCAAGAAATTAACTTGAGAATTGAGTGTTCTATAAGCATTTAAAATATGAACTTTTAATATCCGTCGAAAATTAAAATATAAAATCATGTTTCAATATGTATATAAAACCCAAGCTTTAATCATATACTTGAAAGTAAGCAATGAGTAATTAGAATGATTACCTTAACCTAGTAGTCTAGGTTTCAAGAGATTAACTTGAGAATAGAGTATTGTATAAGCATATAAAAATCGGAATTTTTAATATGCGTTGAAAATTAAGATATAAAATCATGTTTTGTACTATTTTTGAAGTGTTGACTTTAATGATATACATGAAAGTTAACAATGGAATATTAGAATTGTTTTCTGAATCTATTGGTCAGGGTATCTTGACAGAAACATTGTTATACCATTGGTATTAATTGACTATTAAATAGATTCAATAAACATTACACTTACAGCACATATAATAATAATAAAAATCAGAATCTGCTTGTATAGTTTTAACGTAGGATGTTGATACTTTCTCAAGTAGTAAATATGTTAATTCCTGTCACATCATACTTTAAGTGATTCGCTATTCTGCCATCTGAAAAAATATAGTAATTTTATATGTATAATGGTTAAATAATATCTTGAAAATTAAGTATTATATAAGCAGTTAAATGTTAAAAATTTTAATATTTACATAAAATGAACAAATAATATTATGTTTCAATGTGTTTGTGAAGTCTTAGCTTCGATGAAATATTTGAAAGTTAACAATGAGTAATAAGAATGATTACCTTAAACTAGTAGTCTTGGTTTCAAGAGACTAACTTTAGAATTGAGTGTTATATAAGCATTGAAAAATATGAATTTTTAATATTCGTCAAAAATTAAGATATAAAAACATGGTTCATAGTATATATAAAACCAAAGCTTTAATGAAATACTTGAAAGTTAACAATGAGTAATATGAATGATTACCTTAACCTAATAGTCTTGGTTTCAAGAGAATAACTTGATAATTGAGTGTTCTATAATTATTTAAAAATATGAATTTTTAATATTCGTCGAAAATTAAAATATAAAATCATGTTTCAATATGTATATAAAACCCAAGCTTTAATGATATACTTGATAGTAAGCAATGAGTAATTAGAATGATTACCTTAACCTAGTAGTCTAGGTTTCAAGAGATTAACTTGAGAATTGAATGTTCTATAAGCATTTAAAAATATGAACTTTTAATATTCGTCAAAAATTAAAATATAAAAACATGGTTCATAGTATATATAAAACCTAAGCTTTAATGCAATACTTGAAAGTTAACAATAAGTAATAAGAATGGTTACCTTAATCTAATAGTTTAAGTTTCAAGAGACTAACTTTAGAATTGAGTGTTGTATAAGCATTTAAAAATCGGAATTTTTATATGCGTTGAAAATTAAGATATAAAATCATGTTTTGTACTAATTTTGAAGTGTTGACATTAACGAAATACATGAAAGTTAACAATGGAATATTAGAATTGTTTTCTGAATCTAATGGTCAGGGTATCTTGACAGAAATATTGTTATACCATTGCTATTAATTGACTATAAAATAGATTTAATAAACATTACACTTACAGCACATATAACCATAATTAAAATCAGAATCTGCTTGTATAGTTTCAACGTAGGATTTTGATACTTTCTCAAGTAGTAAATATGTTAATTCCTGCTACATAATACTTTAAGTGATTCGCTTTTCTGCCATCTGAAAAAATATAGTCATTTTATATGTATAATGGTTAAATTATATCTTGAAAATTAAGTATTATATAAGCAGTTAAATGTTAAAAATTTTAATATTTACATAAAATGAACAAATAATATTATGTTTCAATGTGTTTGTGAAGTCTTAGCTTCGATGAAATATTTGAAAGTTAACAATGAGTAATAAGAATGATTACCTTAAACTAGTAGTCTTGGTTTCAAGAGACTAACTTTAGAATTGAGTGTTATATAAGCATTGAAAAATATGAATTTTTAATATTCGTCAAAAATTAAGATATAAAAACATGGTTCATAATATAAATAAAACCTAAGCTTTAATGAAATACTTGAAAGTTAACAATGAGTAATATGAATGATTACCTTAACCTAATAGTCTTGGTTTCAAGAGAATAACTTGATAATTGAGTGTTCTATAATTATTTAAAAATATGAATTTTTAATATTCGTCGAAAATTAAAATATAAAATCATGTTTCAATATGTATATAAAACCCAAGCTTTAATGATATACTTGAAAGTATGCAATTAGTAATTAGAATGACTACCTTAACCTAGTAGTCTTGGTTTCAAGAAATTAACTTGAGAATTGAATGTACTATAAGCATTTAAAAATATGAACTTTTAATATTCGTCAATAATTAAAATATAAAATCATGTTTCAATATGTATATAAAACCCAAGCATTAATGATATACTTGAAAGTATGCAATTAGTAATTAGAATGATTACCTTAACCTAGTAGTCTTGGTTTCAAGAAATTAACTTGAGAATTGAGTGTTCTATAAGCATTTAAAAATATGAACTTTTAATATTTGTCGAAAATTAAAATATAAAATCATGTTTCAATATGTATAAAAAACCGAAGCTTTAATGATATACTTGAAAGTAAGCAATGAGTAATTAGAATGATTACCTTAACCTAGTAGTCTATGTTTCAAGAGACAAACTTGAGAATTGAGAATTATATAATCAGTTAAAAATATGAACTTTTAATATTCGTCAATAATTAAAATATAAAATCATGTTTCAATATGTATATAAAACCCAAGCTTTAATGATATACTTGAAAGTAAGCAATGAGTAATTAGAATGATTACCTTAACCTAGTAGTCTAGGTTTCAAGAGATTAACTTGAGAATTGAGTGTTGTATAAGCATATAAAAATCGGAATTTTTAATATGCGTTGAAAATTAAGATATAAAATCATGTTTTGTACTATTTTTGAAGTGTTGATTTTAATGAAATACATGAAAGTTAACAATGGAATATTAGAATTGTTTTCTGAATCTATTGGTCAGGGTATCTTGACAGAAACATTGTTATACCATTGGTATTAATTGACTATTAAATAGATTCAATAAACATTACACTTACAGCACATATAATAATAATAAAAATCAGAATCTGCTTGTATAGTTTTAACGTAGGATGTTGATACTTTCTCAAGTAGTAAATATGTTAATTCCTGTCACATCATACTTTAAGTGATTCGCTATTCTGCCATCTGAAAAAATATAGTAATTTTATATGTATAATGGTTAAATAATATCTTGAAAATTAAGTATTATATAAGCAGTTAAATGTTAAAAATTTTAATATTAACATAAAATGAACAAAAAGTATTATGTTTCAATGTGTTTGTGAAGTGTTAGCTTCAATGAAATATTTGAAAGTATGCAATGAGTAATAAGAATGATTACCTTAAACTAGTAGTCTTGGTTTCAAGAGACTAACTTTAGAATTGAGTGTTATATAAGCATTGAAAAATATGAATTTTTAATATTCGTCAAAAATTAAGATATAAAAACATGGTTCATAGTATATATAAAACCAAAGCTTTAATGAAATACTTGAAAGTTAACAACGAGTAATAAGAATGATTACCTTAACCTAATAGTCTAGGTTTCAAGAGATTCACTTGAGAATTGAGTGTTGTATAAGCATTTAAAAATATGAACTTTTAATATTCATCAATAATTAACATATAAAAACATGGTTCATAGTATAAATAAAACCTAAGCTTTAATGATATAATTGAAAGTATGCAATTAGTAATTAGAATGACTACCTTAACCTAGTAGTCTTGGTTTCAAGAAATTAACTTGATAATTGAGTGTTCTATAAGCATTTAAAAATATGAACTTTTAATATTCGTCAATAATTTACATATAAAAACATGGTTCATAGTATAAATAAACCCTAAGCTTTAATGAAATACTTGAAAGTTAACAATGAGTAATATGAATGATTACCTTAACCTAATAGTCTTGGTTTCAAGAAACTAACTTGAGAATTGAGTGTTATATAATTATTTAAAAATATGAATATTTAATATTCGTCGAAAATTAAAATATAAAATCATGTTTCAATATGTATATAAAACCCAAGCATTAATGATATACTTGAAAGTATGCAATTAGTAATTAGAATGATTACCTTAACCTAATAGTCTTGGTTTCAAGAGATTCACTTGAGAATTGAGTGTTGTATAAGCATTTAAAAATATGAACTTTTAATATTCATCAATAATTAACATATAAAAACATGGTTCATAGTATAAATAAACCCTAAGCTTTAATGAAATACTTGAAAGTTAACAATGAGTAATATGAATGATTACCTTAACCTAATAGTCTTGGTTTCAAGAAACTAACTTGAGAATTGAGTGTTCTATAATTATTTAAAAATATGAATATTTAATATTCGTCGAAAATTAAAATATAAAATCATGTTTCAATATGTATATAAAACCCAAGCTTTAATGAAATACTTGAAAGTTAACAATGAGTAATATGAATGATTACCTTAACCTAATAGTCTTGGTTTCAAGAGAATAACTTGATAATTGAGTGTTCTATAATTATTTAAAAATATGAATTTTTAATATTCGTCGAAAATTAAAATATAAAATCATGTTTCAATATGTATATAAAACCCAAGCTTTAATGATATACTTGAAAGTAAGCAATGAGTAATTAGAATGATTACCTTAACCTAGTAGTCTAGGTTTCAAGAGATTAACTTGAGAATTGAATGTTCTATAAGCATTTAAAAATATGAACTTTTAATATTCGTCAAAAATTAAAATATAAAAACATGGTTCATAGTATATATAAAACCTAAGCTTTAATGAAATACTTGAAAGTTAACAATAAGTAATAAGAATGGTTACCTTAATCTAATAGTTTAAGTTTCAAGAGACTAACTTTAGAATTGAGTGTT
Organism: Rhopalosiphum maidis; assembly: GCF_003676215.2. NCBI lineage: Eukaryota > Metazoa > Arthropoda > Insecta > Hemiptera > Aphididae > Rhopalosiphum > Rhopalosiphum maidis. Next base: position 7,371 of record NW_021014744.1, read on the forward strand.
GTATAAGCATTTAAAAATCGGAATTTTTATATGCGTTGAAAATTAAGATATAAAATCATGTTTTGTACTAATTTTGAAGTGTTGACATTAACGAAATACATGAAAGTTAACAATGGAATATTAGAATTGTTTTCTGAATCTAATGGTCAGGGTATCTTGACAGAAATATTGATATACCATTGCTATTAATTGACTATAAAATAGATTTAATAAACATTACACTTACAGCACATATAACCATAATTAAAATCAGAATCTGCTTGTATAGTTTCAACGTAGGATTTTGATACTTTCTCAAGTAGTAAATATGTTAATTCCTGCTACATAATACTTTAAGTGATTCGCTTTTCTGCCATCTGAAAAAATATAGTCATTTTATATGTATAATGGTTAAATAATATCTTGAAAATTAAGTATTATATAAGCAGTTAAATGTTAAAAATTTTAATATTAACATAAAATGAACAAATAGTATTATGTTTCAATGTGTTTGTGAAGTGTTAGCTTCAATGAAATATTTGAAAGTATGCAATTAGTAATTAGAAAGACTACCTTAACCTAGTAGTCTTGGTTTCAAGAAATTAACTTGAGAATTGAGTGTTCTATAAGCATTTAAAAATATGAACTTTTAATATTCGTCAATAATTTACATATAAAAACATGGTTCATAGTATAAATAAAATCTAAGCTTTAATGAAATACTTGAAAGTTAACAATGAGTAATATGAATGATTACCTTAACCTAATAGTCTTGGTTTCAAGAGAATAACTTGATAATTGAGTGTTCTATAATTATTTAAAAATATGAATTTTTAATATTCGTCGAAAATTAAAATATAAAATCATGTTTCAATATGTATATAAAACCCAAGCTTTAATGATATACTTGAAAGTAAGCAATGAGTAATTAGAATGATTACCTTAACCTAGTAGTCTAGGTTTCAAGAGATTAACTTGAGAATTGAATGTACTATAAGCATTTAAAAATATGAACTTTTAATATTCGTCAATAATTAAAATATAAAATCATGTTTCAATATGTATATAAAACCCAAGCTTTAATCATATACTTCAAAGTAAGCAATGAGTAATTAGAATGATTACCTTAACCTAGTAGTCTAGGTTTCAAGAGATTAACTTGAGAATTGAGTGTTGTATAAGCATATAAAAATCGGAATTTTTAATATGCGTTGAAAATTAAGATATAAAATCATGTTTTGTACTATTTTTGAAGTGTTGACTTTAATGAAATACATGAAAGTTAACAATGGAATATTAGAATTGTTTTCTGAATCTATTGGTCAGGGTATCTTGACAGAAACATTGTTATACCATTGGTATTAATTGACTATTAAATAGATTCAATAAACATTACACTTACAGCACATATAATAATAATAAAAATAAGAATCTGCTTGTATAGTTTTAACGTAGGATGTTGATACTTTCTCAAGTAGTAAATATGTTAATTCCTGTCACATCATACTTTAAGTGATTCGCTATTCTGCCATCTGAAAAAATATAGTAATTTTATATGTATAATGGTTAAATAATATCTTGAAAATTAAGTATTATATAAGCAGTTAAATGTTAAAAATTTTAATATTTACATAAAATGAACAAATAATATCATGTTTCAATGTTTTTGTGAAGTCTTAGCTTCAATGAAATACTTGAAAGTTAACAACGAGTAATAATAATGATTACCTTAACCTAATAGTCTAGGTTTCAAGAGATTCACTTGAGAATTGAGTGTAGTATAAGCATTTAAAAATATGAACTTTTAATATTCATCAATAATTAACATATAAAAACATGGTTCATAGTATAAATAAACCCTAAGCTTTAATGAAATACTTGAAAGTTAACAATGAGTAATATGAATGATTACCTTAACCTAATAGTCTTGGTTTCAAGAAACTAACTTGAGAATTGAGTGTTCTATAATTATTTAAAAATATGAATATTTAATATTCATCAATAATTAACATATAAAATCATGTTTCAATATGTATATAAAACCCAAGCATTAATGATATACTTGAAAGTATGCAATTAGTAATTAGAATGACTACCTTAACCTAGTAGTCTTGGTTTCAAGAAATTAACTTGAGGATTGAGTGTTCTATAAGCATTTAAAAATATGAACTTTTAATATCCGTCGAAAATTAAAATATAAAATCATGTTTCAATATGTATATAAAACCCAAGCTTTAATCATGTACTTGAAAGTATGCAATTAGTAATTAGAATGACCACCTTAACCTAGTAGTCTTGGTTTCAAGAAATTAACTTGAGAATTGAGTGTTCTATAAGCATTTAAAAATATGAACTTTTAATATCCGTCGAAAATTAAAATATAAAATCATGTTTCAATATGTATATAAAACCCAAGCTTTAATCATATACTTGAAAGTAAGCAATGAGTAATTAGAATGATTACCTTAACCTAGTAGTCTAGGTTTCAAGAGATTAACTTGAGAATTGAGTATTGTATAAGCATATAAAAATCGGAATTTTTAATATGCGTTGAAAATTAAGATATAAAATCATGTTTTGTACTATTTTTGAAGTGTTGACTTTAATGAAATACATGAAAGTTAACAATGGAATATTAGAATTGTTTTCTGAATCTATTGGTCAGGGTATCTTGACAGAAACATTGTTATACCATTGGTATTAATTGACTATTAAATAGATTCAATAAACATTACACTTACAGCACATATAATAATAATAAAAATCAGAATCTGCTTGTATAGTTTTAACGTAGGATGTTGATACTTTCTCAAGTAGTAAATATGTTAATTCCTGTCACATCATACTTTAAGTGATTCGCTATTCTGCCATCTGAAAAAATATAGTAATTTTATATGTATAATGGTTAAATAATATCTTGAAAATTAAGTATTATATAAGCAGTTAAATGTTAAAAATTTTAATATTTACATAAAATGAACAAATAATATTATGTTTCAATGTGTTTGTGAAATCTTAGCTTCAATGAAATATTTGAAAGTTAACAATGAGTAATATGAATGATTACCTTAAACTAGTAGTCTTGGTTTCAAGAGACTAACTTTAGAATTGAGTGTTATATAAGCATTGAAAAATATGAATTTTTAATATTCGTCAAAAATTAAGATATAAAAACATGGTTCATAGTATATATAAAACCAAAGCTTTAATGAAATACTTGAAAGTTAACAATGAGTAATATGAATGATTACCTTAACCTAATAGTCTTGGTTTCAAGACACTAACTTGAGAATTGAGTGTTCTATAATTATTTAAAAATATGAATATTTAATATTCGTCGAAAATTAAAATATAAAATCATGTTTCAATATGTATATAAACCCAAGCTTTAATGAAATACTTGAAAGTTAACAATGAGTAATATGAATGATTACCTTAACCTAATAGTCTTGGTTTCAAGAGAATAACTTGATAATTGAGTGTTCTATAATTATTTAAAAATATGAATTTTTAATATTCATCGAAAATTAAAATATAAAATCATGTTTCAATATGTATATAAAACCCAAGCTTTAATGATATACTTGAAAGTTAACAATGAGTAATATGAATGATTACCTTAACCTAATAGTCTTGGTTTCAAGACACTAACTTGAGAATTGAGTGTTCTATAATTATTTAAAAATATGAATATTTAATATTCGTCGAAAATTAAAATATAAAATCATGTTTCAATATGTATATAAAACCCAAGCTTTAATGAAATACTTGAAAGTTAACAATGAGTAATATGAATGATTACCTTAACCTAATAGTCTTGGTTTCAAGAGAATAACTTGATAATTGAGTGTTCTATAATTATTTAAAAATATGAATTTTTAATATTCATCGAAAATTAAAATATAAAATCATGTTTCAATATGTATGTAAAACCCAAGCTTTAATGATATACTTGAAAGTAAGCAATGAGTAATTAGAATGATTACCTTAACCTAGTAGTCTAGGTTTCAAGAGATTAACTTGAGAATTGAATGTTCTATAAGCATTTAAAAATATGAACTTTTAATATTCGTCAAAAATTAAAATATAAAAACATGGTTCATAGTATATATAAAACCTAAGCTTTAATGAAATACTTGAAAGTTAACAATAAGTAATAAGAATGGTTACCTTAATCTAATAGTTTAAGTTTCAAGAGACTAACTTTAGAATTGAGTGTTGTATAAGAATTTAAAAATCGGAATTTTTATATGCGTTGAAAATTAAGATATAAAATCATGTTTTGTACTAATTTTGAAGTGTTGACATTAACGAAATATATGAAAGTTAACAATGGAATATTAGAATTGTTTTCTGAATCTAATGGTCAGGGTATCTTGACAGAAATATTGTTATACCATTGCTATTAATTGACTATAAAATAGATTTAATAAACATTACACTTACAGCACATATAACCATAATTAAAATCAGAATCTGCTTGTATAGTTTCAACGTAGGATTTTGATACTTTCTCAAGTAGTAAATATGTTAATTCCTGCTACATAATACTTTAAGTGATTCGCTTTTCTGCCATCTGAAAAAATATAGTCATTTTATATGTATAATGGTTAAATAATATCTTGAAAATTAAGTATTATATAAGCAGTTAAATGTTAAAAATTTTAATATTAACATAAAATGAACAAATAGTATTATGTTTCAATGTGTTTGTGAAGTGTTAGCTTCAATGAAATATTTGAAAGTATGCAATTAGTAATTAGAATGACTACCTTAACCTAGTAGTCTTGGTTTCAAGAAATTAACTTGAGAATTGAGTGTTCTATAAGCATTTAAAAATATGAACTTTTAATATTCGTCAATAATTTACATATAAAAACATGGTTCATAGTATAAATAAAACCTAAGCTTTAATGAAATACTTGAAAGTTAACAATGAGTAATATGAATGATTACCTTAACCTAATAGTCTTGGTTTCAAGAGAATAACTTGATAATTGAGTGTTCTATAATTATTTAAAAATATGAATTTTTAATATTCGTCGAAAATTAAAATATAAAATCATGTTTCAATATGTATATAAAACCCAAGCTTTAATGATATACTTGAAAGTAAGCAATGAGTAATTAGAATGATTACCTTAACCTAGTAGTCTAGGTTTCAAGAGATTAACTTGAGAATTGAATGTACTATAAGCATTTAAAATACGAACTTTTAATATTCGTCAATAATTAAAATATAAAATCATGTTTCAATATGTATATAAAACCCAAGCATTAATGATATACTTGAAAGTATGCAATTAGTAATTAGAATGATTACCTTAACCTAGTAGTCTTGGTTTCAAGAAATTAACTTGAGAATTGAGTGTTCTATAAGCATTTAAAAATATGAACTTTTAATATTTGTCGAAAATTAAAATATAAAATCATGTTTCAATATGTATAAAAAACCGAAGCTTTAATGATATACTTGAAAGTAAGCAATGAGTAATTAGAATGATTACCTTAACCTAGTAGTCTAGGTTTCAAGAGATTAACTTGAGAATTGAATGTACTATAAGCATTTAAAAATATGAACTTTTAATATTCGTCAATAATTAAAATATAAAATCATGTTTAAATATGTATATAAAACCCAAGCTTTAATGATATACTTTAAAGTAAGCAATGAGTAATTAGAATGATTACATTAACCTAGTAGTCTAGGTTTCAAGAGATTAACTTGAGAATTGAGTGTTGTATAAGCATATAAAAATCGGAATTTTTAATATGCGTTGAAAATTAAGATATAAAATCATGTTTCAATATGTATATAAAACCCAAGCTTTAATCATATACTTCAAAGTAAGCAATGAGTAATTAGAATGATTACCTTAACTTAGTAGTCTAGGTTTCAAGAGATTAACTTGAGAATTGAGTGTTGTATAAGCATATAAAAATCGGAATTTTTAATATGCGTTGAAAATTAAGATATAAAATCATGTTTTGTACTATTTTTGAAGTGTTGACTTTAATGAAATACATGAAAGTTAACAATGGAATATTAGAATTGTTTTCTGAATCTATTGGTCAGGGTATCTTGACAGAAACATTGTTATACCATTGGTATTAATTGACTATTAAATAGATTCAATAAACATTACACTTACAGCACATATAATAATAATAAAAATAAGAATCTGCTTGTATAGTTTTAACGTAGGATGTTGATACTTTCTCAAGTAGTAAATATGTTAATTCCTGTCACATCATACTTTAAGTGATTCGCTATTCTGCCATCTGAAAAAATATAGTAATTTTATATGTATAATGGTTAAGTAATATCTTGAAAATTAAGTATTATATAAGCAGTTAAATGTTAAAAATTTTAATATTAACATAAAATGAACAAATAGTATTATGTTTCAATGTGTTTGTGAAGTGTTAGCTTCAATGAAATATTTGAAAGTATGCAATTAGTAATTAGAAAGACTACCTTAACCTAGTAGTCTTGGTTTCAAGAAATTAACTTGAGAATTGAGTGTTCTATAAGCATTTAAAAATATGAACTTTTAATATTCGTCAATAATTTACATATAAAAACATGGTTCATAGTATAAATAAAATCTAAGCTTTAATGAAATACTTGAAAGTTAACAATGAGTAATATGAATGATTACCTTAACCTAATAGTCTTGGTTTCAAGAGAATAACTTGATAATTGAGTGTTCTATAATTATTTAAAAATATGAATTTTTAATATTCGTCGAAAATTAAAATATAAAATCATGTTTCAATATGTATATAAAACCCAAGCTATAATGATATACTTGAAAGTAAGCAATGAGTAATTAGAATGATTACCTTAACCTAGTAGTCTAGGTTTCAAGAGATTAACTTGAGAATTGAATGTACTATAAGCATTTAAAAATATGAACTTTTAATATTCGTCAATAATTAAAATATAAAATCATGTTTCAATATGTATATAAAACCCAAGCTTTAATCATATACTTCAAAGTAAGCAATGAGTAATTAGAATGATTACCTTAACCTAGTAGTCTAGGTTTCAAGAGATTAACTTGAGAATTGAGTGTTGTATAAGCATATAAAAATCGGAATTTTTAATATGCGTTGAAAATTAAGATATAAAATCATGTTTTGTACTATTTTTGAAGTGTTGACTTTAATGAAATACATGAAAGTTAACAATGGAATATTAGAATTGTTTTCTGAATCTATTGGTCAGGGTATCTTGACAGAAACATTGTTATACCATTGGTATTAATTGACTATTAAATAGATTCAATAAACATTACACTTACAGCACATATAATAATAATAAAAATAAGAATCTGCTTGTATAGTTTTAACGTAGGATGTTGATACTTTCTCAAGTAGTAAATATGTTAATTCCTGTCACATCATACTTTAAGTGATTCGCTATTCTGCCATCTGAAAAAATATAGTAATTTTATATGTATAATGGTTAAATAATATCTTGAAAATTAAGTATTATATAAGCAGTTAAATGTTAAAAATTTTAATATTTACATAAAATGAACAAATAATATCATGTTTCAATGTTTTTGTGAAGTCTTAGCTTCAATGAAATACTTGAAAGTTAACAACGAGTAATAATAATGATTACCTTAACCTAATAGTCTAGGTTTCAAGAGATTCACTTGAGAATTGAGTGTAGTATAAGCATTTAAAAATATGAACTTTTAATATTCATCAATAATTAACATATAAAAACATGGTTCATAGTATAAATAAACCCTAAGCTTTAATGAAATACTTGAAAGTTAACAATGAGTAATATGAATGATTACCTTAACCAAATAGTCTTGGTTTCAAGAAACTAACTTGAGAATTGAGTGTTCTATAATTATTTAAAAATATGAATATTTAATATTCATCAATAATTAACATATAAAATCATGTTTCAATATGTATATAAAACCCAAGCATTAATGATATACTTGAAAGTATGCAATTAGTAATTAGAATGACTACCTTAACCTAGTAGTCTTGGTTTCAAGAAATTAACTTGAGGATTGAGTGTTCTATAAGCATTTAAAAATATGAACTTTTAATATCCGTCGAAAATTAAAATATAAAATCATGTTTCAATATGTATATAAAACCCAAGCTTTAATCATGTACTTGAAAGTATGCAATTAGTAATTAGAATGACCACCTTAACCTAGTAGTCTTGGTTTCAAGAAATTAACTTGAGAATTGAGTGTTCTATAAGCATTTAAAAATATGAACTTTTAATATCCGTCGAAAATTAAAATATAAAATCATGTTTCAATATGTATATAAAACCCAAGCTTTAATCATATACTTGAAAGTAAGCAATGAGTAATTAGAATGATTACCTTAACCTAGTAGTCTAGGTTTCAAGAGATTAACTTGAGAATTGAGTATTGTATAAGCATATAAAAATCGGAATTTTTAATATGCGTTGAAAATTAAGATATAAAATCATGTTTTGTACTATTTTTGAAGTGTTGACTTTAATGAAATACATGAAAGTTAACAATGGAATATTAGAATTGTTTTCTGAATCTATTGGTCAGGGTATCTTGACAGAAACATTGTTATACCATTGGTATTAATTGACTATTAAATAGATTCAATAAACATTACACTTACAGCACATATAATAATAATAAAAATCAGAATCTGCTTGTATAGTTTTAACGTAGGATGTTGATACTTTCTCAAGTAGTAAATATGTTAATTCCTGTCACATCATACTTTAAGTGATTCGCTATTCTGCCATCTGAAAAAATATAGTAATTTTATATGTATAATGGTTAAATAATATCTTGAAAATTAAGTATTATATAAGCAGTTAAATGTTAAAAATTTTAATATTTACATAAAATGAACAAATAATATTATGTTTCAATGTGTTTGTGAAATCTTAGCTTCAATGAAATATTTGAAAGTTAACAATGAGTAATATGAATGATTACCTTAAACTAGTAGTCTTGGTTTCAAGAGACTAACTTTAGAATTGAGTGTTATATAAGCATTGAAAAATATGAATTTTTAATATTCGTCAAAAATTAAGATATAAAAACATGGTTCATAGTATATATAAAACCAAAGCTTTAATGAAATACTTGAAAGTTAACAACGAGTAATTAGAATGACTACCTTAACCTAGTAGTCTTGGTTTCAAGAAATTAACTTGATAATTGAGTGTTCTATAAGCATTTAAAAATATGAACTTTTAATATTCGTCAATAATTTACATATAAAAACATGGTTCATAGTATAAATAAACCCTAAGCTTTAATGAAATACTTGAAAGTTAACAATGAGTAATATGAATGATTACCTTAACCTAATAGTCTTGGTTTCAAGAAACTAACTTGAGAATTGAGTGTTATATAATTATTTAAAAATATGAATATTTAATATTCGTCGAAAATTAAAATATAAAATCATGTTTCAATATGTATATAAAACCCAAGCTTTAATGAAATACTTGAAAGTTAACAATGAGTAATATGAATGATTACCTTAACCTAATAGTCTTGGTTTCAAGACACTAACTTGAGAATTGAGTGTTCTATAATTATTTAAAAATATGAATATTTAATATTCGTCGAAAATTAAAATATAAAATCATGTTTCAATATGTATATAAAACCCAAGCTTTAATGAAATACTTGAAAGTTAACAATGAGTAATATGAATGATTACCTTAACCTAATAGTCTAGGTTTCAAGAGATTAACTTGAGAATTGAATGTTCTATAAGCATTTAAAAATATGAACTTTTAATATTCGTCAAAAATTAAAATATAAAAACATGGTTCATAGTATATATAAAACCTAAGCTTTAATGAAATACTTGAAAGTTAACAATAAGTAATAAGAATGGTTACCTTAATCTAATAGTTTAAGTTTCAAGAGACTAACTTTAGAATTGAGTGTTGTATAAGAATTTAAAAATCGGAATTTTTATATGCGTTGAAAATTAAGATATAAAATCATGTTTTGTACTAATTTTGAAGTGTTGACATTAACGAAATATATGAAAGTTAACAATGGAATATTAGAATTGTTTTCTGAATCTAATGGTCAGGGTATCTTGACAGAAATATTGTTATACCATTGCTATTAATTGACTATAAAATAGATTTAATAAACATTACACTTACAGCACATATAACCATAATTAAAATCAGAATCTGCTTGTATAGTTTCAACGTAGGATTTTGATACTTTCTCAAGTAGTAAATATGTTAATTCCTGCTACATAATACTTTAAGTGATTCGCTTTTCTGCCATCTGAAAAAATATAGTCATTTTATATGTATAATGGTTAAATAATATCTTGAAAATTAAGTATTATATAAGCAGTTAAATGTTAAAAATTTTAATATTAACATAAAATGAACAAATAGTATTATGTTTCAATGTGTTTGTGAAGTGTTAGCTTCAATGAAATATTTGAAAGTATGCAATTAGTAATTAGAATGACTACCTTAACCTAGTAGTCTTGGTTTCAAGAAATTAACTTGAGAATTGAGTGTTCTATAAGCATTTAAAAATATGAACTTTTAATATTCGTCAATAATTTACATATAAAAACATGGTTCATAGTATAAATAAAACCTAAGCTTTAATGAAATACTTGAAAGTTAACAATGAGTAATATGAATGATTACCTTAACCTAATAGTCTTGGTTTCAAGAGAATAACTTGATAATTGAGTGTTCTATAATTATTTAAAAATATGAATTTTTAATATTCGTCGAAAATTAAAATATAAAATCATGTTTCAATATGTATATAAAACCCAAGCTTTAATGATATACTTGAAAGTAAGCAATGAGTAATTAGAATGATTACCTTAACCTAGTAGTCTAGGTTTCAAGAGATTAACTTGAGAATTGAATGTACTATAAGCATTTAAAAATACGAACTTTTAATATTCGTCAATAATTAAAATATAAAATCATGTTTCAATATGTATATAAAACCCAAGCATTAATGATATACTTGAAAGTAAGCAATGAGTAATTAGAATGATTACCTTAACCTAGTAGTCTATGTTTCAAGAGACAAACTTGAGAATTGAGAATTATATAATCAGTTAAAAATATGAACTTTTAATATTCGTCAATAATTAAAATATAAAATCATGTTTCAATATGTATATAAAACCCAAGCTTTAATGATATACTTTAAAGTAAGCAATGAGTAATTAGAATGATTACCTTAACCTAGTAGTCTAGGTTTCAAGAGATTAACTTGAGAATTGAGTGTTGTATAAGCATATAAAAATCGGAATTTTTAATATGCGTTGAAAATTAAGATATAAAATCATGTTTCAATATGTATATAAAACCCAAGCTTTAATCATATACTTCAAAGTAAGCAATGAGTAATTAGAATGATTACCTTAACTTAGTAGTCTAGGTTTCAAGAGATTAACTTGAGAATTGAGTGTTGTATAAGCATATAAAAATCGGAATTTTTAATATGCGTTGAAAATTAAGATATAAAATCATGTTTTGTACTATTTTTGAAGTGTTGACTTTAATGAAATACATGAAAGTTAACAATGGAATATTAGAATTGTTTTCTGAATCTATTGGTCAGGGTATCTTGACAGAAACATTGTTATACCATTGGTATTAATTGACTATTAAATAGATTCAATAAACATTACACTTACAGCACATATAATAATAATAAAAATAAGAATCTGCTTGTATAGTTTTAACGTAGGATGTTGATACTTTCTCAAGTAGTAAATATGTTAATTCCTGTCACATCATACTTTAAGTGATTCGCTATTCTGCCATCTGAAAAAATATAGTAATTTTATATGTATAATGGTTAAGTAATATCTTGAAAATTAAGTATTATATAAGCAGTTAAATGTTAAAAATTTTAATATTTACATAAAATGAACAAATAATATCATGTTGCAATGTTTTTGTGAAGTCTTAGCTTCAATGAAATACTTGAAAGTTAATAACGAGTAATAAGAATGATTACCTTAACCTAATAGTCTAGGTTTCAAGAGATTCACTTGAGAATTGAGTGTTGTATAAGCATTTAAAAATATGAACTTTTAATATTCATCAATAATTAACATATAAAAACATGGTTCTTAGTATAAATAAAACCTAAGTTTTAATGAAATACTTGAAAGTATGCAATTAGTAATTAGAATGACTACCTTAACCTAGTAGTCTTGGTTTCAAGAAATTAACTTGAGAATTGAGTGTTCTATAAGCATTTAAAAATATGAACTTTTAATATTCGTCGAAAATTAACATATAAAAACATGGTTCATAATATATATAAAACCTAAGCTTCAATGAAATACTTAAAAGTTAACAATGAGTAATAAGAATGATTACCTTAACCTAATAGTCTTGGTTTCAAGAGACTAACTTGAGAATTGAGTGTTCTATAATTATTTAAAAATATGAATTATTAATATTTGTCGAAAATTAAAATATAAAATCATGTTTCAATATGTATATAAAACCCAAGCTTTAATGATATACTTGAAAGTAAGCAATGAGTAATTAGAATGATAACCTTAACCTGGTAGTCTAGGTTTCAAGAGATTAACTTGAGAATTGAGTGTTCTAAAAGCATATAAAAATCGGAATTTTTAATATGCGTTGAAAATTAAGATATAAAATCATGTTTCAATATGTATATAAAACCCAAGCTTTAATCATATACTTCAAAGTAAGCAATGAGTAATTAGAATGATTACCTTAACCTAGTAGTCTAGGTTTCAAGAGATTAACTTGAGAATTGAGTGTTGTATAAGCATATAAAAATCGGAATTTTTAATATGCGTTGAAAATTAAGATATAAAATCATGTTTTGTACTATTTTTGAAGCGTTGACTTTAATGAAATACATGAAAGTTAACAATGGAATATTAGAATTGTTTTCTGAATCTATTGGTCAGGGTATCTTGACAGAAACATTGTTATACCATTGGTATTAATTGACTATTAAATAGATTCAATAAACATTACACTTACAGCACATATAATAATAATAAAAATAAGAATCTGCTTGTATAGTTTTAACGTAGGATGTTGATACTTTCTCAAGTAGTAAATATGTTAATTCCTGTCAAATCATACTTTAAGTGATTCGCTATTCTGCCATCTGAAAAAATATAGTAATTTTATATGTATATTGGTTAAATAATATCTTGAAAATTAAGTATTTTATAAGCAGTTAAATGTTAAAAATTTTAATATTAACATAAAATGAACAAATAGTATTATGTTTCAATGTGTTTGTGAAGTGTTAGCTTCAATGAAATATTTGAAAGTATGCAATTAGTAATTAGAATGACTACCTTAACCTAGTAGTCTTGGTTTCAAGAAATTAACTTGAGAATTGAGTGTTCTATAAGCATTTAAAAATATGAACTTTTAATATTCGTCAATAATTTACATATAAAAACATGGTTCATAGTATAAATAAAACCTAAGCTTTAATGAAATACTTGAAAGTTAACAATGAGTAATATGAATGATTACCTTAACCTAATAGTCTTGGTTTCAAGAGAATAACTTGATAATTGAGTGTTCTATAACTATTTAAAAATATGAATTTTTAATATTCGTCGAAAATTAAAATATAAAATCATGTTTCAATATGTATATAAAACCCAAGCTTTAATGATATACTTGAAAGTAAGCAATGAGTAATTAGAATGATTACCTTAACCTAGTAGTCTAGGTTTCAAGAGATTAACTTGAGAATTGAATGTACTATAAGCATTTAAAAATATGAACTTTTAATATTAGTCAATAATAAAAATATAAAATCATGTTTCAATATGTATATAAAACCCAAGCATTAATGATATACTTGAAAGTATGCAATTAGTAATTAGAATGATTACCTTAACCTAGTAGTCTTGGTTTCAAGAAATTAACTTGAGAATTGAGTGTTCTATAAGCATTTAAAAATATGAACTTTTAATATTTGTCGAAAATTAAAATATAAAATCATGTTTCAATATGTATAAAAAACCGAAGCTTTAATGATATACTTGAAAGTAAGCAATGAGTAATTAGAATGATTACCTTAACCTAGTAGTCTATGTTTCAAGAGACAAACTTGAGAATTGAGAATTATATAATCAGTTAAAAATATGAACTTTTAATATTCGTCAATAATTAAAATATAAAATCATGTTTCAATATGTATATAAAACCCAAGCTTTAATGATATACTTTAAAGTAAGCAATGAGTAATTAGAATGATTACCTTAACCTAGTAGTCTAGGTTTCAAGAGATTAACTTGAGAATTGAGTGTTGTATAAGCATATAAAAATCGGAATTTTTAATATGCGTTGAAAATTAAGATATAAAATCATGTTTTGTACTATTTTTGAAGTGTTGATTTTAATGAAATACATGAAAGTTAACAATGGAATATTAGAATTGTTTTCTGAATCTATTGGTCAGGGTATCTTGACAGAAATATTGATATACCATTGCTATTAATTGACTATAAAATAGATTTAATAAACATTACACTTACAGCACATATAACCATAATTAAAATCAGAATCTGCTTGTATAGTTTCAACGTAGGATTTTGATACTTTCTCAAGTAGTAAATATGTTAATTCCTGCTACATAATACTTTAAGTGATTCGCTTTTCTGCCATCTGAAAAAATATAGTCATTTTATATGTATAATGGTTAAATAATATCTTGAAAATTAAGTATTATATAAGCAGTTAAATGTTAAAAATTTTAATATTAACATAAAATGAACAAATAGTATTATGTTTCAATGTGTTTGTGAAGTGTTAGCTTCAATGAAATATTTGAAAGTATGCAATTAGTAATTAGAAAGACTACCTTAACCTAGTAGTCTTGGTTTCAAGAAATTAACTTGAGAATTGAGTGTTCTATAAGCATTTAAAAATATGAACTTTTAATATTCGTCAATAATTTACATATAAAAACATGGTTCATAGTATAAATAAAATCTAAGCTTTAATGAAATACTTGAAAGTTAACAATGAGTAATATGAATGATTACCTTAACCTAATAGTCTTGGTTTCAAGAGAATAACTTGATAATTGAGTGTTCTATAATTATTTAAAAATATGAATTTTTAATATTCGTCGAAAATTAAAATATAAAATCATGTTTCAATATGTATATAAAACCCAAGCTTTAATGATATACTTGAAAGTAAGCAATGAGTAATTAGAATGATTACCTTAACCTAGTAGTCTAGGTTTCAAGAGATTAACTTGAGAATTGAATGTACTATAAGCATTTAAAAATATGAACTTTTAATATTCGTCAATAATTAAAATATAAAATCATGTTTCAATATGTATATAAAACCCAAGCTTTAATCATATACTTCAAAGTAAGCAATGAGTAATTAGAATGATTACCTTAACCTAGTAGTCTAGGTTTCAAGAGATTAACTTGAGAATTGAGTGTTGTATAAGCATATAAAAATCGGAATTTTTAATATGCGTTGAAAATTAAGATATAAAATCATGTTTTGTACTATTTTTGAAGTGTTGACTTTAATGAAATACATGAAAGTTAACAATGGAATATTAGAATTGTTTTCTGAATCTATTGGTCAGGGTATCTTGACAGAAACATCGTTATACCATTGGTATTAATTGACTATTAAATAGATTCAATAAACATTACACTTACAGCACATATAATAATAATAAAAATAAGAATCTGCTTGTATAGTTTTAACGTAGGATGTTGATACTTTCTCAAGTAGTAAATATGTTAATTCCTGTCACATCATACTTTAAGTGATTCGCTATTCTGCCATCTGAAAAAATATAGTAATTTTATATGTATAATGGTTAAATAATATCTTGAAAATTAAGTATTATATAAGCAGTTAAATGTTAAAAATTTTAATATTTACATAAAATGAACAAATAATATCATGTTTCAATGTTTTTGTGAAGTCTTAGCTTCAATGAAATACTTGAAAGTTAACAACGAGTAATAATAATGATTACCTTAACCTAATAGTCTAGGTTTCAAGAGATTCACTTGAGAATTGAGTGTAGTATAAGCATTTAAAAATATGAACTTTTAATATTCATCAATAATTAACATATAAAAACATGGTTCATAGTATAAATAAACCCTAAGCTTTAATGAAATACTTGAAAGTTAACAATGAGTAATATGAATGATTACCTTAACCTAATAGTCTTGGTTTCAAGAAACTAACTTGAGAATTGAGTGTTCTATAATTATTTAAAAATATGAATATTTAATATTCATCAATAATTAACATATAAAATCATGTTTCAATATGTATATAAAACCCAAGCATTAATGATATACTTGAAAGTATGCAATTAGTAATTAGAATGACTACCTTAACCTAGTAGTCTTGGTTTCAAGAAATTAACTTGAGGATTGAGTGTTCTATAAGCATTTAAAAATATGAACTTTTAATATCCGTCGAAAATTAAAATATAAAATCATGTTTCAATATGTATATAAAACCCAAGCTTTAATCATGTACTTGAAAGTATGCAATTAGTAATTAGAATGACCACCTTAACCTAGTAGTCTTGGTTTCAAGAAATTAACTTGAGAATTGAGTGTTCTATAAGCATTTAAAAATATGAACTTTTAATATCCGTCGAAAATTAAAATATAAAATCATGTTTCAATATGTATATAAAACCCAAGCTTTAATCATATACTTGAAAGTAAGCAATGAGTAATTAGAATGATTACCTTAACCTAGTAGTCTAGGTTTCAAGAGATTAACTTGAGAATTGAGTATTGTATAAGCATATAAAAATCGGAATTTTTAATATGCGTTGAAAATTAAGATATAAAATCATGTTTTGTACTATTTTTGAAGTGTTGACTTTAATGAAATACATGAAAGTTAACAATGGAATATTAGAATTGTTTTCTGAATCTATTGGTCAGGGTATCTTGACAGAAACATTGTTATACCATTGGTATTAATTGACTATTAAATAGATTCAATAAACATTACACTTACAGCACATATAATAATAATAAAAATCAGAATCTGCTTGTATAGTTTTAACGTAGGATGTTGATACTTTCTCAAGTAGTAAATATGTTAATTCCTGTCACATCATACTTTAAGTGATTCGCTATTCTGCCATCTGAAAAAATATAGTAATTTTATATGTATAATGGTTAAATAATATCTTGAAAATTAAGTATTATATAAGCAGTTAAATGTTAAAAATTTTAATATTTACATAAAATGAACAAATAATATTATGTTTCAATGTGTTTGTGAAGTCTTAGCTTCAATGAAATATTTGAAAGTTAACAATGAGTAATATGAATGATTACCTTAAACTAGTAGTCTTGGTTTCAAGAGACTAACTTAGAATTGAGTGTATATAAGCATTTAAAAATATGAATTTTAATATTCGTCAATAATTAACATATAAAAACATGGTTCATAGTATAAATAAAACCTAAGCTTTAATGAAATACTTGAAAGTTAACAATGAGTAATATGAATGATACCTTAACCTAATAGTCTTGGTTTCAAGAAATAACTTGAGAATTGAGTGTTCTATAATTATTTAAAAATATGAATTTTAATATTCGTCGAATGGTTAATAATATCTTGAAAATTAAGTATTATATAAGCAGTTAAATGTTAAAAATTTTAATATTTACATAAAATGAACAAATAATATTATGTTTCAATGTGTTTGTGAAGTCTTAGCTTCAATGAAATTTTGAAAGTTAACAATGAGTAATATTAATGATTACCTTAACCTAGTAGTCTTGGTTTCAAGAGATTAACTTGAGAATTGAGTGTTATATAAGCATTTAAAAATATGAATTTTTAATATTCGTCAAAATTAAGATAAAAAACATGGTTCATAGTAATATAAAACCAAAGCTTTAATGAAATACTTGAAAGTTAACAATGAGTAATAGAATGATTACCTTAACCTAGTAGTCTTGGTTTCAAGAAATTAACTTGATAATTGAGTGTTCTATAAGCATTTAAAAATATGAACTTTTAATATCGTCAAAATTACATATAAAAAATAAAAACATGTTTCATAGTATAAATACCCTAAGCTTTAATGAAATACTTGAAAGTTAACAATGAGTAATGAATGATTACCTTAACCTAAGTCTTGGTTTCAAGAAATTAACTTGAGAATTGAGTGTTCTATAAGCATTTAAAAATATGAATTTAATATTCGTCGAAAATTAAAATATAAAATCATGTTTCAATATGTATATAAACCCAAGCTTTAATGAAATACTTGAAAGTTAACAATGAGTAATGAATGATTACCTTAACCTAATAGTCTTGGTTTCAAGAAACTAACTTGAGAATTGAGTGTTCTATAATTATTTAAAAATATGAATATTTAATATTCGTCGAAAATTAAAATAAAAATCATGTTTCAATATGTATATAAAACCCAAGCTTTAATGAAATACTTGAAAGTTAACAATGAGTAATATGAATGATTACCTTAACCTAATAGTCTTGGTTTCAAGAGAATAACTTGAGAATTGAGTGTTCTATAATTATTTAAAATATGAATTTTTAATATTCGTCGAAAATTAAAATATAAAATCATGTTTCAATATGTATATAAAACCCAAGCTTTAATGATATACTTGAAAGTAAGCAATGAGTAATTAGAATGATTACCTTAACCTAGTAGTCTAGGTTTCAAGAGATTAACTTGAGAATTGAATGTTCTATAAGCATTTAAAAATATGAACTTTTAATATTCGTCAAAAATTAAAATATAAAAACATGGTTCATAGTATATATAAAACCTAAGCTTTAATGAAATACTTGAAAGTTAACAATAAGTAATAAGAATGGTTACCTTAATCTAATAGTTTAAGTTTCAAGAGACTAACTTTAGAATTGAGTGTTGTATAAGAATTTAAAAATCGGAATTTTTATATGCGTTGAAAATTAAGATATAAAATCATGTTTTGTACTAATTTTGAAGTGTTGACATTAACGAAATATATGAAAGTTAACAATGGAATATTAGAATTGTTTTCTGAATCTAATGGTCAGGGTATCTTGACAGAAATATTGTTATACCATTGCTATTAATTGACTATAAAATAGATTTAATAAACATTACACTTACAGCACATATAACCATAATTAAAATCAGAATCTGCTTGTATAGTTTCAACGTAGGATTTTGATACTTTCTCAAGTAGTAAATATGTTAATTCCTGCTACATAATACTTTAAGTGATTCGCTTTTCTGCCATCTGAAAAAATATAGTCATTTTATATGTATAATGGTTAAATAATATCTTGAAAATTAAGTATTATATAAGCAGTTAAATGTTAAAAATTTTAATATTAACATAAAATGAACAAATAGTATTATGTTTCAATGTGTTTGTGAAGTGTTAGCTTCAATGAAATATTTGAAAGTATGCAATTAGTAATTAGAATGACTACCTTAACCTAGTAGTCTTGGTTTCAAGAAATTAACTTGAGAATTGAGTGTTCTATAAGCATTTAAAAATATGAACTTTTAATATTCGTCAATAATTTACATATAAAAACATGGTTCATAGTATAAATAAACCTAAGCTTTAATGAAATACTTGAAAGTTAACAATGAGTAATATGAATGATTACCTTAACCTAATAGTCTTGGTTTCAAGAGAATAACTTGATAATTGAGTGTTCTATAATTATTTAAAAATATGAATTTTTAATATTCGTCGAAAATTAAAATATAAAATCATGTTTCAATATGTATATAAAACCCAAGCTTTAATGATATACTTGAAAGTAAGCAATGAGTAATTAGAATGATTACCTTAACCTAGTAGTCTAGGTTTCAAGAGATTAACTTGAGAATTGAATGTACTATAAGCATTTAAAAATACGAACTTTTAATATTCGTCAATAATTAAAATATAAAATCATGTTTCAATATGTATATAAAACCCAAGCATTAATGATATACTTGAAAGTATGCAATTAGTAATTAGAATGATTACCTTAACCTAGTAGTCTTGGTTTCAAGAAATTAACTTGAGAATTGAGTGTTCTATAAGCATTTAAAAATATGAACTTTTAATATTTGTCGAAAATTAAAATATAAATCATGTTTCAATATGTATAAAAAACCGAAGCTTTAATGATATACTTGAAAGTAAGCAATGAGTAATTAGAATGATTACCTTAACCTAGTAGTCTATGTTTCAAGAGACAAACTTGAGAATTGAGAATTATATAATCAGTTAAAAATATGAACTTTTAATATTCGTCAATAATTAAAATATAAAATCATGTTTCAATATGTATATAAAACCCAAGCTTTAATGATATACTTTAAAGTAAGCAATGAGTAATTAGAATGATTACCTTAACCTAGTAGTCTAGGTTTCAAGAGATTAACTTGAGAATTGAGTGTTGTATAAGCATATAAAAATCGGAATTTTTAATATGCGTTGAAAATTAAGATATAAAATCATGTTTCAATATGTATATAAAACCCAAGCTTTAATCATATACTTCAAAGTAAGCAATGAGTAATTAGAATGATTACCTTAACTTAGTAGTCTAGGTTTCAAGAGATTAACTTGAGAATTGAGTGTTGTATAAGCATATAAAAATCGGAATTTTTAATATGCGTTGAAAATTAAGATATAAAATCATGTTTTGTACTATTTTTGAAGTGTTGACTTTAATGAAATACATGAAAGTTAACAATGGAATATTAGAATTGTTTTCTGAATCTATTGGTCAGGGTATCTTGACAGAAACATTGTTATACCATTGGTATTAATTGACTATTAAATAGATTCAATAAACATTACACTTACAGCACATATAATAATAATAAAAATAAGAATCTGCTTGTATAGTTTTAACGTAGGATGTTGATACTTTCTCAAGTAGTAAATATGTTAATTCCTGTCACATCATACTTTAAGTGATTCGCTATTCTGCCATCTGAAAAAATATAGTAATTTTATATGTATAATGGTTAAGTAATATCTTGAAAATTAAGTATTATATAAGCAGTTAAATGTTAAAAATTTTAATATTAACATAAAATGAACAAATAGTATTATGTTTCAATGTGTTTGTGAAGTGTTAGCTTCAATGAAATATTTGAAAGTATGCAATTAGTAATTAGAAAGACTACCTTAACCTAGTAGTCTTGGTTTCAAGAAATTAACTTGAGAATTGAGTGTTCTATAAGCATTTAAAAATATGAACTTTTAATATTCGTCAATAATTAAATATAAAATCATGGTTCATATGTATAATAAAATCTAAGCTTTAATGAAATACTTGAAAGTAAGCAATGAGTAATATGAATGATTACCTTAACCTAATAGTCTTGGTTTCAAGAGAATAACTTGATAATTGAGAATTATATAATTATTTAAAAATATGAACTTTTAATATTCGTCGAATAATTAAAATATAAAATCATGTTTCAATATGTATATAAAACCCAAGCTTTAATGATATACTTGAAAGTAAGCAATGAGTAATTAGAATGATTACCTTAACCTAGTAGTCTAGGTTTCAAGAGATTAACTTGAGAATTGAATGTACTATAAGCATTTAAAAATATGAACTTTTAATATTCGTCAATAATTAAAATATAAAATCATGTTTCAATATGTATATAAAACCCAAGCTTTAATCATATACTTCAAAGTAAGCAATGAGTAATTAGAATGATTACCTTAACCTAGTAGTCTAGGTTTCAAGAGATTAACTTGAGAATTGAGTGTTGTATAAGCATATAAAAATCGGAATTTTTAATATGCGTTGAAAATTAAGATATAAAATCATGTTTTGTACTATTTTTGAAGTGTTGACTTTAATGAAATACATGAAAGTTAACAATGGAATATTAGAATTGTTTTCTGAATCTATTGGTCAGGGTATCTTGACAGAAACATTGTTATACCATTGGTATTAATTGACTATTAAATAGATTCAATAAACATTACACTTACAGCACATATAATAATAATAAAAATAAGAATCTGCTTGTATAGTTTTAACGTAGGATGTTGATACTTTCTCAAGTAGTAAATATGTTAATTCCTGTCACATCATACTTTAAGTGATTCGCTATTCTGCCATCTGAAAAAATATAGTAATTTTATATGTATAATGGTTAAATAATATCTTGAAAATTAAGTATTATATAAGCAGTTAAATGTTAAAAATTTTAATATTTACATAAAATGAACAAATAATATCATGTTTCAATGTTTTGTGTAGTCTTAGCTTCAATGAAATACTTGAAAGTTAACAACGAGTAATAATAATGATTACCTTAACCTAATAGTCTAGGTTTCAAGAGATTCACTTGAGAATTGAGTGTAGTATAAGCATTCAAAAATATGAACTTTTAATATTCGTCAATAATTTACATATAAAAACATGGTTCATAGTATAAATAAAATCTAAGCTTTAATGAAATACTTGAAAGTTAACAATGAGTAATATGAATGATTACCTTAACCTAATAGTCTTGGTTTCAAGAGAATAACTTGATAATTGAGTGTTCTATAATTATTTAAAAATATGAATTTTTAATATTCGTCGAAAATTAAAATATAAAATCATGTTTCAATATGTATATAAAACCCAAGCTTTAATGATATACTTGAAAGTAAGCAATGAGTAATTAGAATGATTACCTTAACCTAGTAGTCTAGGTTTCAAGAGATTAACTTGAGAATTGAATGTACTATAAGCATTTAAAAATATGAACTTTTAATATTCGTCAATAATTAAAATATAAAATCATGTTTCAATATGTATATAAAACCCAAGCTTTAATCATATACTTCAAAGTAAGCAATGAGTAATTAGAATGATTACCTTAACCTAGTAGTCTAGGTTTCAAGAGATTAACTTGAGAATTGAGTGTTGTATAAGCATATAAAATCGGAATTTTTAATATGCGTTGAAAATTAAGATATAAAATCATGTTTTGTACTATTTTGAAGTGTTGACTTTAATGAAATACATGAAAGTTAACAATGGAATATTAGAATTGTTTTCTGAATCTATTGGTCAGGGTATCTTGACAGAAACATTGTTATACCATTGGTATTAATTGACTATTAAATAGATTCAATAAACATTACACTTACAGCACATATAATAATAATAAAAATCAGAATCTGCTTGTATAGTTTTAACGTAGATTTTGATACTTTCTCAGTAGTAAATATGTTAATTCCTGTCACATCATACTTTAAGTGATTCGCTATGCTCCATCTGAAAAAATATAGTAATTTATATGTATAATGGTTAACTATATCTTGAAAATTAAGTATTATATAAGCAGTTAAATGTTAAAAATTTAATATTTACATAAAATGAACAAATAATATTATGTTTCAATGTGTTTGTGAAATCTTAGCTTCAATGAAATATTTGAAAGTTAACAATGAGTAATATGAATTATTACCTTAAACTAGTAGTCTTGGTTCAAGAGACTAACTTTAGAATTGAGTGTTATATAAGCATTGAAAAATATGAATTTTTAATATTCGTCAAAAATAAGATATAAAAACATGGTTCATAGTATATATAAAACCAAGCTTTAATGAAATACTTGAAAGTTAACAACGAGTAATTAGAAGGACTACCTTAACCTAGTAGTCTTGGTTTCAAGAAATTAAACTTGATAATTGAGTGTTCTATAAGCATTTAAAAATATGAACTTTTAATATTCGTCAATAATTTACATATAAAAACATGGTTCATAGTATAAATAAACCCTAAGCTTTAATGAAATACTTGAAAGTTAACAATGAGTAATATGAATGATTACCTTAACCTAATAGTCTTGGTTTCAAGAAACTAACTTGAGAATTGAGTGTTATATAATTATTTAAAAATATGATTATTTAATATTCGTCGAAAATTAAAATATAAAATCATGTTTCAATATGTATATAAAACCCAAGCTTTAATGAAATACTTGAAAGTTAACAATGAGTAATATGAATGATTACCTTAACCTAATAGTCTTGGTTTCAAGACACTAACTTGAGAATTGAGTGTTCTATAATTATTTAAAAATATGAATATTTAATATTCGTCGAAAATTAAAATATAAAATCATGTTTCAATATGTATATAAAACCCAAGCTTTAATGAAATACTTGAAAGTTAACAATGAGTAATATGAATGATTACCTTAACCTAATAGTCTAGGTTTCAAGAGATTAACTTGAGAATTGAATGTTCTATAAGCATTTAAAATATGAACTTTTATATTCGTCAAAAATTAAAATATAAAAACATGGTTCATAGTATATATAAAACCTAAGCTTTAATGAAATACTTGAAGTTAACAATAAGTAATAAGAATGGTTACCTTAATCTAATAGTTTAAGTTTCAAGAGACTAACTTTAGAATTGAGTGTTGTATAAGAATTTAAAAATCGGAATTTTTATATGCGTTGAAAATTAAGATATAAAATCATGTTTTGTACTAATTTTGAAGTGTTGACATTAACGAAATATATGAAAGTTAACAATGGAATATTAGAATTGTTTTCTGAATCTAATGGTCAGGGTATCTTGACAGAAATATTGTTATACCATTGCTATTAATTGACTATAAAATAGATTTAATAAACATTACACTTACAGCACATATAACCATAATTAAAATCAGAATCTGCTTGTATAGTTTCAACGTAGGATTTGATACTTTCTCAAGTAGTAAATATGTTAATTCCTGCTACATAATACTTTAAGTGATTCGCTTTTCTGCCATCTGAAAAAATATAGTCATTTTATATGTATAATGGTTAAATAATATCTTGAAAATTAAGTATTATATAAGCAGTTAAATGTTAAAAATTTTAATATTAACATAAAATGAACAAATAGTATTATGTTTCAATGTGTTTGTGAAGTGTTAGCTTCAATGAAATATTTGAAAGTATGCAATTAGTAATTAGAATGACTACCTTAACCTAGTAGTCTTGGTTTCAAGAAATTAACTTGAGAATTGAGTGTTCTATAAGCATTTAAAAATATGAACTTTTAATATTCGTCAATAATTTACATATAAAAACATGGTTCATAGTATAAATAAAACCTAAGCTTTAATGAAATACTTGAAAGTTAACAATGAGTAATATGAATGATTACCTTAACCTAATAGTCTTGGTTTCAAGAGAATAACTTGATAATTGAGTGTTCTATAATTATTTAAAAATATGAATTTTTAATATTCGTCGAAAATTAAAATATAAAATCATGTTTCAATATGTATATAAAACCCAAGCTTTAATGATATACTTGAAAGTAAGCAATGAGTAATTAGAATGATTACCTTAACCTAGTAGTCTAGGTTTCAAGAGATTAACTTGAGAATTGAATGTACTATAAGCATTTAAAAATATGAACTTTTAATATTCGTCAATAATTAAAATATAAAATCATGTTTCAATATGTATATAAAACCCAAGCTTTAATCATATACTTCAAAGTAAGCAATGAGTAATTAGAATGATTACCTTAACCTAGTAGTCTAGGTTTCAAGAGATTAACTTGAGAATTGAGTGTTGTATAAGCATATAAAAATCGGAATTTTTAATATGCGTTGAAAATTAAGATATAAATCATGTTTTGTACTATTTTTGAAGTGTTGACTTTAATGAAATACATGAAAGTTAACAATGGAATATTAGAATTGTTTTCTGAATCTATTGGTCAGGGTATCTTGACAGAAACATTGTTATACCATTGGTATTAATTGACTATTAAATAGATTCAATAAACATTACACTTACAGCACATATAATAATAATAAAAATCAGAATCTGCTTGTATAGTTTTAACGTAGGATGTTGATACTTTCTCAAGTAGTAAATATGTTAATTCCTGTCACATCATACTTTAAGTGATTCGCTATTCTGCCATCTGAAAAAATATAGTAATTTTATATGTATAATGGTTAAATAATATCTTGAAAATTAAGTATTATATAAGCAGTTAAATGTTAAAAATTTTAATATTTACATAAAATGAACAAATAATATTATGTTTCAATGTGTTTGTGAAGTCTTAGCTTCAATGAAATATTTGAAAGTTAACAATGAGTAATATGAATGATTACCTTAACCTAGTAGTCTTGGTTTCAAGAGACTAACTTGAGAATTGAGTGTTATATAAGCATTAAAAATATGAACTTTTAATATTCGTCAATAATTAAGATATAAAAACATGGTTCATAGTATAAATAAAACCTAAGCTTTAATGAAATACTTGAAAGTTAACAATGAGTAATATGAATGATACCTTAACCTAATAGTCTTGGTTTCAGAGAATAACTTGATAATTGAGTGTTCTATAATTATTTAAAAATATGAATTTTAATATTCGTCAATAATTAAATATAAAATCATGGTTCAATATGTATATAAACCCAAGCTTTAATGATATACTTGAAAGTAAGCAATGAGTAATTATGAATGATTACCTTAACCTAGTAGTCTTGGTTTCAAGAAATTAACTTGAGAATTGAGTGTACTATAATTATTTAAAAATATGAACTTTAATATTCGTCGAAATTAAAATATAAAATCATGTTTCAATATGTATATAAAACCCAAGCTTTAATGATATACTTGAAAGTAAGCAATGAGTAATTATGAATGATTACCTTAACCTAGTAGTCTTGGTTTCAAGAAATTAACTTGAGAATTGAGTGTTCTATAAGCATTTAAAAATATGAACTTTTAATATTCGTCGAAAATTAAAATATAAAATCATGTTTCAATATGTATATAAAACCCAAGCTTTAATGATATACTTGAAAGTAAGCAATGAGTAATTAGAATGATTACCTTAACCTAGTAGTCTAGGTTTCAAGAGATTAACTTGAGAATTGAGTGTTGTATAAGCATATAAAAATCGGAACTTTTAATATGCGTTGAAAATTAAAATATAAAATCATGTTTCATAGTATATTTGAAGTAAGCTTTAATGAAATACTTGAAAGTTAACAATGGAGTAATAAGAATGTTTACCTTCTAATAGTTTAAGGTTCAAGAGATTAACTTGAGAATTGAGTGTTGTATAAGAATTTAAAAATCGGAATTTTTATATGCGTTGAAAATTAAGATATAAAAATCATGTTTGTACTAGTTTTGAAGTGTTGACTTTCTCAAGTAGTGAAAGTTAACAATGGAATATTAGAATTGTTTTCTGAATCTATGGTCAGGGTATCTTGACAGAAATATTGTTATACCATTGCTATTAATTGACTATAAAATAGATTTAATAAACATTACACTTACAGCACATATAACCATAATTAAAATCAGAATCTGCTTGTATAGTTTCAACGTAGGATTTTGATACTTTCTCAAGTAGTAAATATGTTAATTCCTGCTACATAATACTTTAAGTGATTCGCTTTTCTGCATCTGAAAAAATATAGTCATTTTATATGTATAATGGTTAAATAATATCTTGAAAATTAAGTATTATATAAGCAGTTAAATGTTAAAAATTTTAATATTAACATAAAATGAACAAATAGTATTATGTTTCAATGTGTTTGTGAAGTGTTAGCTTCAATGAAATATTTGAAAGTATGCAATTAGTAATTAGAATGACTACCTTAACCTAGTAGTCTTGGTTTCAAGAATTAACTTGAGAATTGAGTGTTCTATAAGCATTTAAAATATGAACTTTTAATATTCGTCAATAATTTACATATAAAAACATGGTTCATAGTATAAATAAAACCTAAGCTTTAATGAAATACTTGAAAGTTAACAATGAGTAATATGAATGATTACCTTAACCTAATAGTCTTGGTTTCAAGAGAATAACTTGATAATTGAGTGTTCTATAATTATTTAAAAATATGAATTTTAATATTCGTCGAAAATTAAAATATAAAATCATGTTTCAATATGTATATAAAACCCAAGCTTTAATGATAATACTTGAAAGTAAGCAATGAGTAATTAGAATGATTACCTTAACCTAGTAGTCTTGGTTTCAAGAGACTTAACTTGAGAATTGAGTGTTCTATAATTATTTAAAAATATGAACTATTTAATATTCGTCAATAATTAAAATATAAAATCATGTTTCAATATGTATATAAAACCCAAGCATTAATGAATATACTTGAAAGTAATGCAATTAGTAATTAGAATGATTACCTTAACCTAGTAGTCTTGGTTTCAAGAAATAACTTGAGAATTGAGTGTTCTATAAGCATTTAAAAAATATGAACTTTTAATATTTGTCGAAAATTAAAATATAAAATCATGTTTCAATATGTATATAAAAACCGAAGCTTTAATGATATACTTGAAAGTAAGCAATGAGTAATTAGAATGATTACCTTAACCTAGTAGTCTATGTTTCAAGAGACAAACTTGAGAATTGAGAATTATATAATCATTAAAAATATGAACTTTTAATATTCGTCAATAATTAAAATATAAATCATGTTTCAATATGTATATAAAACCAAGCTTTAATGATATACTTTAAAGTAAGCAATGAGTAATTAGAATGATTACCTTAACCTAGTAGTCTAGTTTCAAGAGATTAACTTGAGATTGAGTGTTGTATAAGCATATAAAATCGGAATTTTAATATGCGTTGAAATTAAGATATAAAATCATGTTTTGTACTATTTTTGAAGTGTTGACTTAATGAAATACATGAAAGTTAACAATGGAATATTAGAATTGTTTTCTGAATCTAATGGTCAGGGTATCTTGACAGAAATATTGTTATACCATTGCTATTAATTGACTATAAAATAGATTTAATAAACATTACACTTACAGCACATATAACCATAATAAAATCAGAATCTGCTTGTATAGTTTCAACGTAGGATTTTGATACTTTCTCAAGTAGTAAATATGTTAATTCCTGCTACATAATACTTTAAGTGATTCGCTTTTCTGCCATCTGAAAAAATATAGTCATTTTATATGTATAATGGTTAAATAATATCTTGAAAATTAAGTATTATATAAGCAGTTAAATGTTAAAAATTTTAATATTAACATAAAATGAACAAATAGTATTATGTTTCAATGTGTTTGTGAAGTGTTAGCTTCAATGAAATATTTGAAAGTATGCAATTAGTAATTAGAATGACTACCTTAACCTAGTAGTCTTGGTTTCAAGAAATTAACTTGAGAATTGAGTGTTCTATAAGCATTTAAAAATATGAACTTTTAATATTCGTCAATAATTTACATATAAAAACATGGTTCATAGTATAATAAAATCTAAGCTTTAATGAAATACTTGAAAGTAACAATGAGTAATATGAATGATTACCTTAACCTAATAGTCCTTGGTTTCAAGAGAATAACTTGATAATTGAGTGTTCTATAATTATTTAAAAATATGAATTTTTATATTCGGTCGAAAATTAAATATAAAATCATGTTTCAATATGTATATAAAACCCAAGCTTTAATGATATACTTGAAAGTAGAGCAATGAGTAATTAGAATGATTACCTTAACCTAGTAGTCTAGGTCAAGAGATTAACTTGAGAATTGAATGTACTATAAGCATTTAAAAATATAACTTTTAATATTCGTCAATAATTAAAATATAAAAGCATGGTTTTTTTCAAAGATGTATATCTAGTAGTCTTGGTTTCAAGAAATTAACTTGAGAATTGAGTGTTCTATAAGCATTTAAAAATATGAACTTTTAATATTCGTCGAAAATTAAAATATAAAATCATGTTTCAATATGTATAAAAACCCAAGCTTTAATGATATACTTGAAAGTAAGCAATGAGTAATAGAATGATTACCTTAACCGTAGTCTATGTTTCAAGAGACAAAACTTGAGAATTGAGTGTTATATAATTTTAAAAATATGAACTTTTAATATTCGTCAATAATTAAAATATAAAATCATGTTTCAATATGTATATAAACCCAAGCTTTAATGATATACTTGAAAGTAAGCAATGAGTAATTAGAATGATTACCTTAACCTAGTAGTCTAGGTTTCAAGAGATTAACTTGAGAATTGAGTGTTCTATAAGCATTAAAAAATGAATTTTAATATTCGTGAAAATTAAAATATAAAATCATGTTTCAATATGTATATAAAACCCAAGCTTTAATCATATACTTCAAAGTAAGCAATGAGTAATTAGAATGATTACCTTAACTTAGTAGTCTAGGTTTCAAGAGATTAACTTGAGAATTGAGTGTTGTATAAGCATATAAAAATCGGAATTTTTAATATGCGTTGAAAATTAAGATATAAAATCATGTTTTGTACTATTTTTGAAGTGTTGACTTTAATGAAATACATGAAAGTTAACAATGGAATATTAGAATTGTTTTCTGAATCTATTGGTCAGGGTATCTTGACAGAAACATTGTTATACCATTGGTATTAATTGACTATTAAATAGATTCAATAAACATTACACTTACAGCACATATAATAATAATAAAAATCAGAATCTGCTTGTATAGTTTTAACGTAGGATGTTGATACTTTCTCAAGTAGTAAATATGTTAATTCCTGTCACATCATACTTTAAGTGATTCGCTATTCTGCCATCTGAAAAAATATAGTAATTTTATATGTATAATGGTTAAATAATATCTTGAAAATTAAGTATTATATAAGCAGTTAAATGTTAAAAATTTTAATATTTACATAAAATGAACAAATAATATTATGTTTCAATGTGTTTGTGAAATCTTAGCTTCAATGAAATATTTGAAAGTTAACAATGAGTAATATGAATGATTACCTTAAACTAGTAGTCTTGGTTTCAAGAGACTAACTTTAGAATTGAGTGTTATATAAGCATTGAAAAATATGAATTTTTAATATTCGTCAAAAATTAAGATATAAAAACATGGTTCATAGTATATATAAAACCAAAGCTTTAATGAAATACTTGAAAGTTAACAACGAGTAATTAGAATGACTACCTTAACCTAGTAGTCTTGGTTTCAAGAAATTAACTTGATAATTGAGTGTTCTATAAGCATTTAAAAATATGAACTTTTAATATTCGTCAATAATTTACATATAAAAACATGGTTCATAGTATAAATAAACCCTAAGCTTTAATGAAATACTTGAAAGTTAACAATGAGTAATATGAATGATTACCTTAACCTAATAGTCTTGGTTTCAAGAAACTAACTTGAGAATTGAGTGTTATATAATTATTTAAAAATGAATTATTTAATATTCGTCGAAAATTAAAATATAAAATCATGTTTCAATATGTATATAAACCCAAGCTTTAATGAAATACTTGAAAGTTAACAATGAGTAATATGAATGATTACCTTAACCTATAGTCTTGGTTTCAAGACACTAACTTGAGAATTGAGTGTTCTATAATTATTTAAAAATATGAATATTTAATATTCGTCGAAAATTAAAATATAAAATCATGTTTCAATATGTATATAAAACCCAAGTAGCATATGATGATTACCTAGTATACCTACTAGTCTAGGTTTCAGAGATTAACTTGAGAATTGAATGTTCTATAAGCATTTAAAAATATGAACTTTTAATATTCGTCAAAAATTAAAATATAAAAACATGGTTCATAGTATATATAAAACCTAAGCTTTAATGAAATACTTGAAAGTTAACAATAAGTAATAAGAATGGTTACCTTAATCTAATAGTTTAAGTTTCAAGAGACTAACTTTAGAATTGAGTGTTGTATAAGAATTTAAAATCGGAATTTTTATATGCGTTGAAAATTAAGATATAAAATCATGTTTTGTACTAATTTTGAAGTGTTGACATTAACGAAATATATGAAAGTTAACAATGGAATATTAGAATTGTTTTCTGAATCTAATGGTCAGGGTATCTTGACAGAAATATTGTTATACCATTGCTATTAATTGACTATAAAATAGATTTAATAAACATTACACTTACAGCACATATAACCATAATTAAAATCAGAATCTGCTTGTATAGTTTCAACGTAGGATTTTGATACTTTCTCAAGTAGTAAATATGTTAATTCCTGCTACATAATACTTTAAGTGATTCGCTTTTCTGCCATCTGAAAAAATATAGTCATTTTATATGTATAATGGTTAAATAATATCTTGAAAATTAAGTATTATATAAGCAGTTAAATGTTAAAAATTTTAATATTAACATAAAATGAACAAATAGTATTATGTTTCAATGTGTTTGTGAAGTGTTAGCTTCAATGAAATATTTGAAAGTATGCAATTAGTAATTAGAATGACTACCTTAACCTAGTAGTCTTGGTTTCAAGAAATTAACTTGAGAATTGAGTGTTCTATAAGCATTTAAAAATATGAACTTTTAATATTCGTCAATAATTTACATATAAAAACATGGTTCATAGTATAAATAAAACCTAAGCTTTAATGAAATACTTGAAAGTTAACAATGAGTAATATGAATGATTACCTTAACCTAATAGTCTTGGTTTCAAGAGAATAACTTGATAATTGAGTGTTCTATAATTATTTAAAAATATGAATTTTTAATATTCGTCGAAAATTAAAATATAAAATCATGTTTCAATATGTATATAAAACCCAAGCTTTAATGATATACTTGAAAGTAAGCAATGAGTAATTAGAATGATTACCTTAACCTAGTAGTCTAGGTTTCAAGAGATTAACTTGAGAATTGAATGTACTATAAGCATTTAAAAATACGAACTTTTAATATTCGTCAATAATTAAAATATAAAATCATGTTTCAATATGTATATAAAACCCAAGCATTAATGATATACTTGAAAGTATGCAATTAGTAATTAGAATGATTACCTTAACCTAGTAGTCTTGGTTTCAAGAAATTAACTTGAGAATTGAGTGTTCTATAAGCATTTAAAAATATGAACTTTTAATATTTGTCGAAAATTAAAATATAAAATCATGTTTCAATATGTATAAAAAACCGAAGCTTTAATGATATACTTGAAAGTAAGCAATGAGTAATTAGAATGATTACCTTAACCTAGTAGTCTATGTTTCAAGAGACAACTTGAGAATTGAGAATTATATAATCAGTTAAAAATATGAACTTTTAATATTCGTCAATAATTAAAATATAAAATCATGTTTCAATATGTATATAAAACCCAAGCTTAATGATATACTTTAAAGTAAGCAATGAGTAATTAGAATGATTACCTTAACCTAGTAGTCTAGGTTTCAAGAGATTAACTTGAGAATTGAGTGTTGTATAAGCATATAAAAATCGGAATTTTAATATGCGTTGAAAATTAAGATATAAAATCATGTTTCAATATGTATATAAAACCCAAGCTTTAATCATATACTTCAAAGTAAGCAATGAGTAATTAGAATGATTACCTTAACTTAGTAGTCTAGGTTTCAAGAGATTAACTTGAGAATTGAGTGTTGTATAAGCATATAAAAATCGGAATTTTTAATATGCGTTGAAAATTAAGATATAAAATCATGTTTTGTACTATTTTTGAAGTGTTGACTTTAATGAAATACATGAAAGTTAACAATGGAATATTAGAATTGTTTTCTGAATCTATTGGTCAGGGTATCTTGACAGAAACATTGTTATACCATTGGTATTAATTGACTATTAAATAGATTCAATAAACATTACACTTACAGCACATATAATAATAATAAAAATAAGAATCTGCTTGTATAGTTTTAACGTAGGATGTTGATACTTTCTCAAGTAGTAAATATGTTAATTCCTGTCACATCATACTTTAAGTGATTCGCTATTCTGCCATCTGAAAAAATATAGTAATTTTATATGTATAATGGTTAAGTAATATCTTGAAAATTAAGTATTATATAAGCAGTTAAATGTTAAAAATTTTAATATTAACATAAAATGAACAAATAGTATTATGTTTCAATGTGTTTGTGAAGTGTTAGCTTCAATGAAATATTTGAAAGTATGCAATTAGTAATTAGAAAGACTACCTTAACCTAGTAGTCTTGGTTTCAAGAAATTAACTTGAGAATTGAGTGTTCTATAAGCATTTAAAAATATGAACTTTTAATATTCGTCAATAATTTACATATAAAAACATGGTTCATAGTATAAATAAAATCTAAGCTTTAATGAAATACTTGAAAGTTAACAATGAGTAATATGAATGATTACCTTAACCTAATAGTCTTGGTTTCAAGAGAATAACTTGATAATTGAGTGTTCTATAATTATTTAAAAATATGAATTTTTAATATTCGTCGAAAATTAAAATATAAAATCATGTTTCAATATGTATATAAAACCCAAGCTTTAATGATATACTTGAAAGTAAGCAATGAGTAATTAGAATGATTACCTTAACCTAGTAGTCTAGGTTTCAAGAGATTAACTTGAGAATTGAATGTACTATAAGCATTTAAAAATATGAACTTTTAATATTCGTCAATAATTAAAATATAAAATCATGTTTCAATATGTATATAAAACCCAAGCTTTAATCATATACTTCAAAGTAAGCAATGAGTAATTAGAATGATTACCTTAACCTAGTAGTCTAGGTTTCAAGAGATTAACTTGAGAATTGAGTGTTGTATAAGCATATAAAAATCGGAATTTTTAATATGCGTTGAAAATTAAGATATAAAATCATGTTTTGTACTATTTTTGAAGTGTTGACTTTAATGAAATACATGAAAGTTAACAATGGAATATTAGAATTGTTTTCTGAATCTATTGGTCAGGGTATCTTGACAGAAACATTGTTATACCATTGGTATTAATTGACTATTAAATAGATTCAATAAACATTACACTTACAGCACATATAATAATAATAAAAATCAGAATCTGCTTGTATAGTTTTAACGTAGGATGTTGATACTTTCTCAAGTAGTAAATATGTTAATTCCTGTCACATCATACTTTAAGTGATTCGCTATTCTGCCATCTGAAAAAATATAGTAATTTTATATGTATAATGGTTAAATAATATCTTGAAAATTAAGTATTATATAAGCAGTTAAATGTTAAAAATTTTAATATTTACATAAAATGAACAAATAATATTATGTTTCAATGTGTTTGTGAAATCTTAGCTTCAATGAAATATTTGAAAGTTAACAATGAGTAATATGAATGATTACCTTAAACTAGTAGTCTTGGTTTCAAGAGACTAACTTTAGAATTGAGTGTTATATAAGCATTGAAAAATATGAATTTTTAATATTCGTCAAAAATTAAGATATAAAAACATGGTTCATAGTATATATAAAACCAAAGCTTTAATGAAATACTTGAAAGTTAACAACGAGTAATTAGAATGACTACCTTAACCTAGTAGTCTTGGTTTCAAGAAATTAACTTGATAATTGAGTGTTCTATAAGCATTTAAAAATATGAACTTTTAATATTCGTCAATAATTTACATATAAAAACATGGTTCATAGTATAAATAAACCCTAAGCTTTAATGAAATACTTGAAAGTTAACAATGAGTAATATGAATGATTACCTTAACCTAATAGTCTTGGTTTCAAGAAACTAACTTGAGAATTGAGTGTTATATAATTATTTAAAAATATGAATATTTAATATTCGTCGAAAATTAAAATATAAAATCATGTTTCAATATGTATATAAAACCCAAGCTTTAATGAAATACTTGAAAGTTAACAATGAGTAATATGAATGATTACCTTAACCTAATAGTCTTGGTTTCAAGACACTAACTTGAGAATTGAGTGTTCTATAATTATTTAAAAATATGAATATTTAATATTCGTCGAAAATTAAAATATAAAATCATGTTTCAATATGTATATAAAACCCAAGCTTTAATGAAATACTTGAAAGTTAACAATGAGTAATATGAATGATTACCTTAACCTAATAGTCTTGGTTTCAAGAGAATAACTTGATAATTGAGTGTTCTATAATTATTTAAAAATATGAATTTTTAATATTCATCGAAAATTAAAATATAAAATCATGTTTCAATATGTATATAAAACCCAAGCTTTAATGATATACTTGAAAGTAAGCAATGAGTAATTAGAATGATTACCTTAACCTAGTAGTCTAGGTTTCAAGAGATTAACTTGAGAATTGAATGTTCTATAAGCATTTAAAAATATGAACTTTTAATATTCGTCAAAAATTAAAATATAAAAACATGGTTCATAGTATATATAAAACCTAAGCTTTAATGAAATACTTGAAAGTTAACAATAAGTAATAAGAATGGTTACCTTAATCTAATAGTTTAAGTTTCAAGAGACTAACTTTAGAATTGAGTGTTGTATAAGAATTTAAAAATCGGAATTTTTATATGCGTTGAAAATTAAGATATAAAATCATGTTTTGTACTAATTTTGAAGTGTTGACATTAACGAAATATATGAAAGTTAACAATGGAATATTAGAATTGTTTTCTGAATCTAATGGTCAGGGTATCTTGACAGAAATATTGTTATACCATTGCTATTAATTGACTATAAAATAGATTTAATAAACATTACACTTACAGCACATATAACCATAATTAAAATCAGAATCTGCTTGTATAGTTTCAACGTAGGATTTTGATACTTTCTCAAGTAGTAAATATGTTAATTCCTGCTACATAATACTTTAAGTGATTCGCTTTTCTGCCATCTGAAAAAATATAGTCATTTTATATGTATAATGGTTAAATAATATCTTGAAAATTAAGTATTATATAAGCAGTTAAATGTTAAAAATTTTAATATTAACATAAAATGAACAAATAGTATTATGTTTCAATGTGTTTGTGAAGTGTTAGCTTCAATGAAATATTTGAAAGTATGCAATTAGTAATTAGAATGACTACCTTAACCTAGTAGTCTTGGTTTCAAGAAATTAACTTGAGAATTGAGTGTTCTATAAGCATTTAAAAATATGAACTTTTAATATTCGTCAATAATTTACATATAAAAACATGGTTCATAGTATAAATAAAACCTAAGCTTTAATGAAATACTTGAAAGTTAACAATGAGTAATATGAATGATTACCTTAACCTAATAGTCTTGGTTTCAAGAGAATAACTTGATAATTGAGTGTTCTATAATTATTTAAAAATATGAATTTTTAATATTCGTCGAAAATTAAAATATAAAATCATGTTTCAATATGTATATAAAACCCAAGCTTTAATGATATACTTGAAAGTAAGCAATGAGTAATTAGAATGATTACCTTAACCTAGTAGTCTAGGTTTCAAGAGATTAACTTGAGAATTGAATGTACTATAAGCATTTAAAAATACGAACTTTTAATATTCGTCAATAATTAAAATATAAAATCATGTTTCAATATGTATATAAAACCCAAGCATTAATGATATACTTGAAAGTATGCAATTAGTAATTAGAATGATTACCTTAACATAGTAGTCTTGGTTTCAAGAAATTAACTTGAGAATTGAGTGTTCTATAAGCATTTAAAAATATGAACTTTTAATATTTGTCGAAAATTAAAATATAAAATCATGTTTCAATATGTATAAAAAACCGAAGCTTTAATGATATACTTGAAAGTAAGCAATGAGTAATAAGAATGATTACCTTAACCTAGTAGTCTATGTTTCAAGAGACAAACTTGAGAATTGAGAATTATATAATCAGTTAAAAATATGAACTTTTAATATTCGTCAATAATTAAAATATAAAATCATGTTTCAATATGTATATAAAACCCAAGCTTTAATGATATACTTTAAAGTAAGCAATGAGTAATTAGAATGATTACCTTAACCTAGTAGTCTAGGTTTCAAGAGATTAACTTGAGAATTGAGTGTTGTATAAGCATATAAAAATCGGAATTTTTAATATGCGTTGAAAATTAAGATATAAAATCATGTTTCAATATGTATATAAAACCCAAGCTTTAATCATATACTTCAAAGTAAGCAATGAGTAATTAGAATGATTACCTTAACTTAGTAGTCTAGGTTTCAAGAGATTAACTTGAGAATTGAGTGTTGTATAAGCATATAAAAATCGGAATTTTTAATATGCGTTGAAAATTAAGATATAAAATCATGTTTTGTACTATTTTTGAAGTGTTGACTTTAATGAAATACATGAAAGTTAACAATGGAATATTAGAATTGTTTTCTGAATCTATTGGTCAGGGTATCTTGACAGAAACATTGTTATACCATTGGTATTAATTGACTATTAAATAGATTCAATAAACATTACACTTACAGCACATATAATAATAATAAAAATAAGAATCTGCTTGTATAGTTTTAACGTAGGATGTTGATACTTTCTCAAGTAGTAAATATGTTAATTCCTGTCACATCATACTTTAAGTGATTCGCTATTCTGCCATCTGAAAAAATATAGTAATTTTATATGTATAATGGTTAAGTAATATCTTGAAAATTAAGTATTATATAAGCAGTTAAATGTTAAAAATTTTAATATTAACATAAAATGAACAAATAGTATTATGTTTCAATGTGTTTGTGAAGTGTTAGCTTCAATGAAATATTTGAAAGTATGCAATTAGTAATTAGAAAGACTACCTTAACCTAGTAGTCTTGGTTTCAAGAGACTAACTTTAGAATTGAGTGTTATATAAGCATTGAAAAATATGAATTTTTAATATTCGTCAAAAATTAAGATATAAAAACATGGTTCATAGTATATATAAAACCAAAGCTTTAATGAAATACTTGAAAGTTAACAACGAGTAATTAGAATGACTACCTTAACCTAGTAGTCTTGGTTTCAAGAAATTAACTTGATAATTGAGTGTTCTATAAGCATTTAAAAATATGAACTTTTAATATTCGTCAATAATTTACATATAAAAACATGGTTCATAGTATAAATAAACCCTAAGCTTTAATGAAATACTTGAAAGTTAACAATGAGTAATATGAATGATTACCTTAACCTAATAGTCTTGGTTTCAAGAAACTAACTTGAGAATTGAGTGTTATATAATTATTTAAAAATATGAATATTTAATATTCGTCGAAAATTAAAATATAAAATCATGTTTCAATATGTATATAAAACCCAAGCTTTAATGAAATACTTGAAAGTTAACAATGAGTAATATGAATGATTACCTTAACCTAATAGTCTTGGTTTCAAGACACTAACTTGAGAATTGAGTGTTCTATAATTATTTAAAAATATGAATATTTAATATTCGTCGAAAATTAAAATATAAAATCATGTTTCAATATGTATATAAAACCCAAGCTTTAATGAAATACTTGAAAGTTAACAATGAGTAATATGAATGATTACCTTAACCTAATAGTCTTGGTTTCAAGAGAATAACTTGATAATTGAGTGTTCTATAATTATTTAAAAATATGAATTTTTAATATTCATCGAAAATTAAAATATAAAATCATGTTTCAATATGTATATAAAACCCAAGCTTTAATGATATACTTGAAAGTAAGCAATGAGTAATTAGAATGATTACCTTAACCTAGTAGTCTAGGTTTCAAGAGATTAACTTGAGAATTGAATGTTCTATAAGCATTTAAAAATATGAACTTTTAATATTCGTCAAAAATTAAAATATAAAAACATGGTTCATAGTATATATAAAACCTAAGCTTTAATGAAATACTTGAAAGTTAACAATAAGTAATAAGAATGGTTACCTTAATCTAATAGTTTAAGTTTCAAGAGACTAACTTTAGAATTGAGTGTTGTATAAGAATTTAAAAATCGGAATTTTTATATGCGTTGAAAATTAAGATATAAAATCATGTTTTGTACTAATTTTGAAGTGTTGACATTAACGAAATATATGAAAGTTAACAATGGAATATTAGAATTGTTTTCTGAATCTAATGGTCAGGGTATCTTGACAGAAATATTGTTATACCATTGCTATTAATTGACTATAAAATAGATTTAATAAACATTACACTTACAGCACATATAACCATAATTAAAATCAGAATCTGCTTGTATAGTTTCAACGTAGGATTTTGATACTTGCTCAAGTAGTAAATATGTTAATTCCTGCTACATAATACTTTAAGTGATTCGCTTTTCTGCCATCTGAAAAAATATAGTCATTTTATATGTATAATGGTTAAATAATATCTTGAAAATTAAGTATTATATAAGCAGTTAAATGTTAAAAATTTTAATATTAACATAAAATGAACAAATAGTATTATGTTTCAATGTGTTTGTGAAGTGTTAGCTTCAATGAAATATTTGAAAGTATGCAATTAGTAATTAGAATGACTACCTTAACCTAGTAGTCTTGGTTTCAAGAAATTAACTTGAGAATTGAGTGTTCTATAAGCATTTAAAAATATGAACTTTTAATATTCGTCAATAATTTACATATAAAAACATGGTTCATAGTATAAATAAAACCTAAGCTTTAATGAAATACTTGAAAGTTAACAATGAGTAATATGAATGATTACCTTAACCTAATAGTCTTGGTTTCAAGAGAATAACTTGATAATTGAGTGTTCTATAATTATTTAAAAATATGAATTTTTAATATTCGTCGAAAATTAAAATATAAAATCATGTTTCAATATGTATATAAAACCCAAGCTTTAATGATATACTTGAAAGTAAGCAATGAGTAATTAGAATGATTACCTTAACCTAGTAGTCTAGGTTTCAAGAGATTAACTTGAGAATTGAATGTACTATAAGCATTTAAAAATACGAACTTTTAATATTCGTCAATAATTAAAATATAAAATCATGTTTCAATATGTATATAAAACCCAAGCATTAATGATATACTTGAAAGTATGCAATTAGTAATTAGAATGATTACCTTAACATAGTAGTCTTGGTTTCAAGAAATTAACTTGAGAATTGAGTGTTCTATAAGCATTTAAAAATATGAACTTTTAATATTTGTCGAAAATTAAAATATAAAATCATGTTTCAATATGTATAAAAAACCGAAGCTTTAATGATATACTTGAAAGTAAGCAATGAGTAATTAGAATGATTACCTTAACCTAGTAGTCTATGTTTCAAGAGACAAACTTGAGAATTGAGAATTATATAATCAGTTAAAAATATGAACTTTTAATATTCGTCAATAATTAAAATATAAAATCATGTTTCAATATGTATATAAAACCCAAGCTTTAATGATATACTTTAAAGTAAGCAATGAGTAATTAGAATGATTACCTTAACCTAGTAGTCTAGGTTTCAAGAGATTAACTTGAGAATTGAGTGTTGTATAAGCATATAAAAATCGGAATTTTTAATATGCGTTGAAAATTAAGATATAAAATCATGTTTCAATATGTATATAAAACCCAAGCTTTAATCATATACTTCAAAGTAAGCAATGAGTAATTAGAATGATTACCTTAACTTAGTAGTCTAGGTTTCAAGAGATTAACTTGAGAATTGAGTGTTGTATAAGCATATAAAAATCGGAATTTTTAATATGCGTTGAAAATTAAGATATAAAATCATGTTTTGTACTATTTTTGAAGTGTTGACTTTAATGAAATACATGAAAGTTAACAATGGAATATTAGAATTGTTTTCTGAATCTATTGGTCAGGGTATCTTGACAGAAACATTGTTATACCATTGGTATTAATTGACTATTAAATAGATTCAATAAACATTACACTTACAGCACATATAATAATAATAAAAATAAGAATCTGCTTGTATAGTTTTAACGTAGGATGTTGATACTTTCTCAAGTAGTAAATATGTTAATTCCTGTCACATCATACTTTAAGTGATTCGCTATTCTGCCATCTGAAAAAATATAGTAATTTTATATGTATAATGGTTAAGTAATATCTTGAAAATTAAGTATTATATAAGCAGTTAAATGTTAAAAATTTTAATATTAACATAAAATGAACAAATAGTATTATGTTTCAATGTGTTTGTGAAGTGTTAGCTTCAATGAAATATTTGAAAGTATGCAATTAGTAATTAGAAGACTACCTTAACCTAGTAGTCTTGGTTTCAAGAAATTAACTTGAGAATTGAGTGTTCTATAAGCATTTAAAAATATGAACTTTTAATATTCGTCAATAATTTACATATAAAAACATGGTTCATAGTATAAATAAAATCTAAGCTTTAATGAAATACTTGAAAGTTAACAATGAGTAATATGAATGATTACCTTAACCTAATAGTCTTGGTTTCAAGAGAATACCTTGATAATTGAGTGTTCTATAATTATTTAAAAATATGAATTTTTAATATTCGTCGAAAATTAAAATATAAATCATGTTTCAATATGTATATAAAACCCAAGCTTTAATGATATACTTGAAAGTAAGCAATGAGTAATTAGAATGATTACCTTAACCTAGTAGTCTAGGTTTCAAGAGATTAACTTGAGAATTGAATGTACTATAAGCATTTAAAAATACGAACTTTTAATATTCGTCAATAATTAAAATATAAAATCATGTTTCAATATGTATATAAAACCCAAGCATTAATGATATACTTGAAAGTATGCATTAGTAATTAGAATGATTACCTTAACCTAGTAGTCTATGTTTCAAGAGACAAACTTGAGAATTGAGAATTATATAATCAGTTAAAAATATGAACTTTTAATATTCGTCAATAATTAAAATATAAAATCATGTTTCAATATGTATATAAAACCCAAGCTTTAATGATATACTTTAAAGTAAGCAATGAGTAATTAGAATGATTACCTTAACCTAGTAGTCTAGGTTTCAAGAGATTAACTTGAGAATTGAGTGTTGTATAAGCATATAAAAATCGGAATTTTTAATATGCGTTGAAAATTAAGATATAAAATCATGTTTCAATATGTATATAAAACCCAAGCTTTAATCATATACTTCAAAGTAAGCAATGAGTAATTAGAATGATTACCTTAACCTAGTAGTCTAGGTTTCAAGAGATTAACTTGAGAATTGAGTGTTGTATAAGCATATAAAAATCGGAATTTTTAATATGCGTTGAAAATTAAGATATAAAATCATGTTTTGTACTATTTTTGAAGTGTTGACTTTAATGAAATACATGAAAGTTAACAATGGAATATTAGAATTGTTTTCTGAATCTATTGGTCAGGGTATCTTGACAGAAACATTGTTATACCATTGGTATTAATTGACTATTAAATAGATTCAATAAACATTACACTTACAGCACATATAATAATAATAAAAATAAGAATCTGCTTGTATAGTTTTAACGTAGGATGTTGATACTTTCTCAAGTAGTAAATATGTTAATTCCTGTCACATCATACTTTAAGTGATTCGCTATTCTGCCATCTGAAAAAATATAGTAATTTTATATGTATAATGGTTAAGTAATATCTTGAAAATTAAGTATTATATAAGCAGTTAAATGTTAAAAATTTTAATATTTACATAAAATGAACAAATAATATCATGTTTCAATGTTTTTGTGAAGTCTTAGCTTCAATGAAATACTTGAAAGTTAATAACGAGTAATAAGAATGATTACCTTAACCTAATAGTGAAAGTATGCAATTAGTAATTAGAAAGACTACCTTAACCTAGTAGTCCTTGGTTTCAAGAAATTAACTTGAGAATTGAGTGTTCTATAAGCATTTAAAAATATGAACTTTTAATATTCGTCAATAATTTACATATAAAACATGGTTCATAGTATAAATAAAATCTAAGCTTTAATGAAATACTTGAAAGTTAACAATGAGTAATATG
This sequence comes from Rhopalosiphum maidis, assembly GCF_003676215.2. Lineage (NCBI taxonomy): Eukaryota > Metazoa > Arthropoda > Insecta > Hemiptera > Aphididae > Rhopalosiphum > Rhopalosiphum maidis. The sequence goes on from NW_021014744.1 coordinate 51,098, forward strand.
AATGATTACCTTAACCTAATAGTCTTGGTTTCAAGAGAATAACTTGATAATTGAGTGTTCTATAATTATTTAAAAATATGAATTTTAATATTCGTCGAAAATTAAAATATAAAATCATGTTTCAATATGTATATAAAACCCAAGCTTTAATGATATACTTGAAAGTAAGCAATGAGTAATTAGAATGATAACCTTAACCTGGTAGTCTAGGTTTCAAGAGATTAACTTGAGAATTGAGTGTTCTAAAAGCATATAAAAATCGGAATTTTTAATATGCGTTGAAAATTAAGATATAAAATCATGTTTCAATATGTATATAAAACCCAAGCTTTAATCATATACTTCAAAGTAAGCAATGAGTAATTAGAATGATTACCTTAACCTAGTAGTCTAGGTTTCAAGAGATTAACTTGAGAATTGAGTGTTGTATAAGCATATAAAAATCGGAATTTTTAATATGCGTTGAAAATTAAGATATAAAATCATGTTTTGTACTATTTTTGAAGCGTTGACTTTAATGAAATACATGAAAGTTAACAATGGAATATTAGAATTGTTTTCTGAATCTATTGGTCAGGGTATCTTGACAGAAACATTGTTATACCATTGGTATTAATTGACTATTAAATAGATTCAATAAACATTACACTTACAGCACATATAATAATAATAAAAATAAGAATCTGCTTGTATAGTTTTAACGTAGGATGTTGATACTTTCTCAAGTAGTAAATATGTTAATTCCTGTCAAATCATACTTTAAGTGATTCGCTATTCTGCCATCTGAAAAAATATAGTAATTTTATATGTATATTGGTTAAATAATATCTTGAAAATTAAGTATTTTATAAGCAGTTAAATGTTAAAAATTTTAATATTAACATAAAATGAACAAATAGTATTATGTTTCAATGTGTTTGTGAAGTGTTAGCTTCAATGAAATATTTGAAAGTATGCAATTAGTAATTAGAATGACTACCTTAACCTAGTAGTCTTGGTTTCAAGAAATTAACTTGAGAATTGAGTGTTCTATAAGCATTTAAAAATATGAACTTTTAATATTCGTCAATAATTTACATATAAAAACATGGTTCATAGTATAAATAAAACCTAAGCTTTAATGAAATACTTGAAAGTTAACAATGAGTAATATGAATGATTACCTTAACCTAATAGTCTTGGTTTCAAGAGAATAACTTGAGAATTGAGTGTTCTATAATTATTTAAAAATATGAATTTTTAATATTCGTCGAAAATTAAAATATAAAATCATGTTTCAATATGTATATAAAACCCAAGCTTTAATGATATACTTGAAAGTAAGCAATGAGTAATTAGAATGATTACCTTAACCTAGTAGTCTAGGTTTCAAGAGATTAACTTGAGAATTGAATGTACTATAAGCATTTAAAAATATGAACTTTTAATATTCGTCAATAATTAAAATATAAAATCATGTTTCAATATGTATATAAAACCCAAGCTTTAATGATATACTTGAAAGTATGCAATTAGTAATTAGAATGATTACCTTAACCTAGTAGTCTTGGTTTCAAGAAATTAACTTGAGAATTGAGTGTTCTATAAGCATTTAAAAATATGAACTTTTAATATTTGTCGAAAATTAAAATATAAAATCATGTTTCAATATGTATAAAAAACCGAAGCTTTAATGATATACTTGAAGTAAGCAATGAGTAATTAGAATGATTACCTTAACCTAGTAGTCTATGTTTCAAGAGACAAACTTGAGAATTGAGAATATATAATCAGTTAAAAATCTGACTTTAATATTCGTCAATAATTAAAATAATTAAAATCATGTTTCAATATGTATATAAAAACCCCAAGCGTTAATGATATACTTTAAAGTAAGCAATGAGTAATTAGAATGATTACCTTAACCTAGTAGTCCTAGTTTCAGAGATTACTTGAGAATTGAGTGTTGGATAAGCTATAAAAAAAATCGGAATTTTAATATGCGTGTGAAAATAAGATATAAAATCATGTTCAATATGTATATACAACCCCAAGCTTTAATCATAGACTTCAAAGTAAGCAATGAGTAATTAGAATGATTACCTTACTATTATCGTAGGTCTTTTAATATTCGTCGAAAATTAAAATATAAAATCATGTTTCAATATGTATATAAAACCCAAGCTTTAATCATATACTTGAAAGTAAGCAATGAGTAATTAGAATGATTACCTTAACCTAGTAGTCTAGGTTTCAAGAGATTAACTTGAGAATTGAGTGTTGTATAAGCATATAAAAATCGGAATTTTTAATATGCGTTGAAAATTAAGATATAAAATCATGTTTTGTACTATTTTTGAAGTGTTGACTTTAATGAAATACATGAAAGTTAACAATGGAATATTAGAATTGTTTTCTGAATCTATTGGTCAGGGTATCTTGACAGAAACATTGTTATACCATTGGTATTAATTGACTATTAAATAGATTTAATAAACATTACACTTACAGCACATATAATAATAATAAAAATAAGAATCTGCTTGTATAGTTTTAACGTAGGATGTTGATACTTTCTCAAGTAGTAAATATGTTAATTCCTGTCACATCATACTTTAAGTGATTCGCTATTCTGCCATCTGAAAAAATATAGTAATTTTATATGTATAATGGTTAAATAATATCTTGAAAATTAAGTATTATATAAGCAGTTAAATGTTAAAAATTTTAATATTTACATAAAATGAACAAATAATATCATGTTTCAATGTTTTTGTGAAGTCTTAGCTTCAATGAAATACTTGAAAGTTAACAACGAGTAATAAGAATGATTACCTTAACCTAATAGTCTAGGTTTCAAGAGATTCACTTGAGAATTGAGTGTTGTATATGCATTTAAAAATATGAACTTTTAATATTCATCAATAATTAACATATAAAAACATGGTTCTTAGTATAAATAAAACCTAAGCTTTATTGAAATACTTGAAAGTATGCAAGTAGTAATTAGAATGATTACCTTAACCTAGTAGTCTTGGTTTCAAGAAATTAACTTGAGAATTGAGTGTTCTATAAGCATTAAAAAATATGAACTTTTAATATTCGTCGAAAATTAACATATAAAACATGGTTCATAATATATATAAAACCTAAGCTTCAATGAAATACTTAAAAGTTAACAATGAGTAATAAGAATGATTACCTTAACCTAATAGTCTTGGTTTCAAGAGACTAACTTGAGAATTGAGTGTTCTATAATTATTTAAAAATATGAATTATTAATATTTGTCGAAAATTAAAATATAAAATCATGTTTCAATATGTATATAAAACCCAAGCTTTAATGATATACTTGAAAGTAAGCAATGAGTAATTAGAATGATAACCTTAACCTGGTAGTCTAGGTTTCAAGAGATTAACTTGAGAATTGAGTGTTCTAAAAGCATATAAAAATCGGAATTTTTAATATGCGTTGAAAATTAAGATATAAAATCATGTTTCAATATGTATATAAAACCCAAGCTTTAATCATATACTTCAAAGTAAGCAATGAGTAATTAGAATGATTACCTTAACCTAGTAGTTTAGGTTTCAAGAGATTAACTAGAGAATTGAGTGTTGTATAAGCATATAAAAATCGGAATTTTTAATATGCGTTGAAAATTAAGATATAAAATCATGTTTTGTACTATTTTTGAAGCGTTGACTTTAATGAAATACATGAAAGTTAACAATGGAATATTAGAATTGTTTTCTGAATCTATTGGTCAGGGTATCTTGACAGAAACATTGTTATACCATTGGTATTAATTGACTATTAAATAGATTCAATAAACATTACACTTACAGCACATATAATAATAATAAAAATAAGAATCTGCTTGTATAGTTTTAACGTAGGATGTTGATACTTTCTCAAGTAGTAAATATGTTAATTCCTGTCACATCATACTTTAAGTGATTCGCTATTCTGCCATCTGAAAAAATATAGTAATTTTATATGTATAATGGTTAAGTAATATCTTGAAAATTAAGTATTATATAAGCAGTTAAATGTTAAAAATTTTAATATTTACATAAAATGAACAAATAATATCATGTTGCAATGTTTTTGTGAAGTCTTAGCTTCAATGAAATACTTGAAAGTTAATAACGAGTAATAAGAATGATTACCTTAACCTAATAGTCTAGGTTTCAAGAGATTCACTTGAGAATTGAGTGTTGTATAAGCATTTAAAAATATGAACTTTTAATATTCATCAATAATTAACATATAAAACATGGTTCTTAGTATAAATAAAACCTAAGCTTTAATGAAATACTTGAAAGTATGCAATTAGTAATTAGAATGACTACCTTAACCTAGTAGTCTTGGTTTCAAGAAATTAACTTGAGAATTGAGTGTTCTATAAGCATTTAAAAATATGAACTTTTAATATTCGTCGAAAATTAACATATAAAAACATGGTTCATAATATATATAAAACCTAAGCTTCAATGAAATACTTAAAAGTTAACAATGAGTAATAAGAATGATTACCTTAACCTAATAGTCTTGGTTTCAAGAGACTAACTTGAGAATTGAGTGTTCTATAATTATTTAAAAATATGAATTATTAATATTTGTCGAAAATTAAAATATAAAATCATGTTTCAATATGTATATAAATCCCAAGCTTTAATGATATACTTGAAAGTAAGCAATGAGTAATTAGAATGATAACCTTAACCTGGTAGTCTAGGTTTCAAGAGATTAACTTGAGAATTGAGTGTTGTATAAGCATATAAAAATCGGAATTTTTAATATGCGTTGAAAATTAAGATATAAAATCATGTTTTGTACTATTTTTGAAGTGTTGACTTTAATGAAATACATGAAAGTTAACAATGGAATATTAGAATTGTTTTCTGAATCTATTGGTCAGGGTATCTTGACAGAAACATTGTTATACCATTGGTATTAATTGACTATTAAATAGATTCAATAAACATTACACTTACAGCACATATAATAATAATAAAAATAAGAATCTGCTTGTATAGTTTTAACGTAGGATGTTGATACTTTCTCAAGTAGTAAATATGTTAATTCCTGTCACATCATACTTTAAGTGATTCGCTATTCTGCCATCTGAAAAAATATAGTAATTTTATATGTATAATGGTTAAGTAATATCTTGAAAATTAAGTATTATATAAGCAGTTAAATGTTAAAAATTTTAATATTTACATAAAATGAACAAATAATATCATGTTTCAATGTTTTTGTGAAGTCTTAGCTTCAATGAAATACTTGAAAGTTAATAACGAGTAATAAGAATGATTACCTTAACCTAATAGTCTAGGTTTCAAGAGATTCACTTGAGAATTGAGTGTTGTATAAGCATTTAAAAATATGAACTTTTAATATTCATCAATAATTAACATATAAAAACATGGTTCTTAGTATAAATAAAACCTAAGCTTTAATGAAATACTTGAAAGTATGCAATTAGTAATTAGAATGACTACCTTAACCTAGTAGTCTTGGTTTCAAGAAATTAACTTGAGAATTGAGTGTTCTATAAGCATTTAAAAATATGAACTTTTAATATTCGTCGAAAATTAACATATAAAAACATGGTTCATAATATATATAAAACCTAAGCTTCAATGAAATACTTAAAAGTTAACAATGAGTAATAAGAATGATTACCTTAACCTAATAGTCTTGGTTTCAAGAGACTAACTTGAGAATTGAGTGTTCTATAATTATTTAAAAATATGAATTATTAATATTTGTCGAAAATTAAAATATAAAATCATGTTTCAATATGTATATAAATCCCAAGCTTTAATGATATACTTGAAAGTAAGCAATGAGTAATTAGAATGATAACCTTAACCTGGTAGTCTAGGTTTCAAGAGATTAACTTGAGAATTGAGTGTTCTAAAAGCATATAAAAATCGGAATTTTTAATATGCGTTGAAAATTAAGATATAAAATCATGTTTCAATATGTATATAAAACCCAAGCTTTAATCATATACTTCAAAGTAAGCAATGAGTAATTAGAATGATTACCTTAACCTAGTAGTCTAGGTTTCAAGAGATTAACTTGAGAATTGAGTGTTGTATAAGCATATAAAAATCGGAATTTTTAATATGCGTTGAAAATTAAGATATAAAATCATGTTTCAATATGTATATAAAACCCAAGCTTTAATCATATACTTCAAAGTAAGCAATGAGTAATTAGAATGATTACCTTAACCTAGTAGTCTAGGTTTCAAGAGATTAACTTGAGAATTGAGTGTTGTATAAGCATATAAAAATCGGAATTTTTAATATGCGTTGAAAATTAAGATATAAAATCATGTTTTGTACTATTTTTGAAGTGTTGACTTTAATGAAATACATGAAAGTTAACAATGGAATATTAGAATTGTTTTCTGAATCTATTGGTCAGGGTATCTTGACAGAAACATTGTTATACCATTGGTATTAATTGACTATTAAATAGATTCAATAAACATTACACTTACAGCACATATAATAATAATAAAAATAAGAATCTGCTTGTATAGTTTTAACGTAGGATGTTGATACTTTCTCAAGTAGTAAATATGTTAATTCCTGTCACATCATACTTTAAGTGATTCGCTATTCTGCCATCTGAAAAAATATAGTCATTTTATATGTATAATGGTTAAGTAATATCTTGAAAATTAAGTATTATATAAGCAGTTAAATGTTAAAAATTTTAATATTTACATAAAATGATCAAATAATATCATGTTTCAATGTTTTTGTGAAGTCTTAGCTTCAATGAAATACTTGAAAGTTAATAACGAGTAATAAGAATGATTACCTTAACCTAATAGTCTAGGTTTCAAGAGATTCACTTGAGAATTGAGTGTTGTATAAGCATTTAAAAATATGAACTTTTAATATTCATCAATAATTAACATATAAAAACATGGTTCTTAGTATAAATAAAACCTAAGCTTTAATGAAATACTTGAAAGTATGCAATTAGTAATTAGAATGACTACCTTAACCTAGTAGTCTTGGTTTCAAGAAATTAACTTGAGAATTGAGTGTTCTATAAGCATTTAAAAATATGAACTTTTAATATTCGTCGAAAATTAACATATAAAAACATGGTTCATAATATATATAAAACCTAAGCTTCAATGAAATACTTAAAAGTTAACAATGAGTAATAAGAATGATTACCTTAACCTAATAGTCTTGGTTTCAAGAGACTAACTTGAGAATTGAGTGTTCTATAATTATTTAAAAATATGAATTATTAATATTTGTCGAAAATTAAAATATAAAATCATGTTTCAATATGTATATAAATCCCAAGCTTTAATGATATACTTGAAAGTAAGCAATGAGTAATTAGAATGATAACCTTAACCTGGTAGTCTAGGTTTCAAGAGATTAACTTGAGAATTGAGTGTTCTAAAAGCATATAAAAATCGGAATTTTTAATATGCGTTGAAAATTAAGATATAAAATCATGTTTCAATATGTATATAAAACCCAAGCTTTAATCATATACTTCAAAGTAAGCAATGAGTAATTAGAATGATTACCTTAACCTAGTAGTCTAGGTTTCAAGAGATTAACTTGAGAATTGAGTGTTGTATAAGCATATAAAAATCGGAATTTTTAATATGCGTTGAAAATTAAGATATAAAATCATGTTTTGTACTATTTTTGAAGCGTTGACTTTAATGAAATACATGAAAGTTAACAATGGAATATTAGAATTGTTTTCTGAATCTATTGGTCAGGGTATCTTGACAGAAACATTGTTATACCATTGGTATTAATTGACTATTAAATAGATTCAATAAACATTACACTTACAGCACATATAATAATAATAAAAATAAGAATCTGCTTGTATAGTTTTAACGTAGGATGTTGATACTTTCTCAAGTAGTAAATATGTTAATTCCTGTCAAATCATACTTTAAGTGATTCGCTATTCTGCCATCTGAAAAAATATAGTAATTTTATATGTATATTGGTTAAATAATATCTTGAAAATTAAGTATTTTATAAGCAGTTAAATGTTAAAAATTTTAATATTAACATAAAATGAACAAATAGTATTATGTTTCAATGTGTTTGTGAAGTGTTAGCTTCAATGAAATATTTGAAAGTATGCAATTAGTAATTAGAATGACTACCTTAACCTAGTAGTCTTGGTTTCAAGAAATTAACTTGAGAATTGAGTGTTCTATAAGCATTTAAAAATATGAACTTTTAATATTCGTCAATAATTTACATATAAAAACATGGTTCATAGTATAAATAAAACCTAAGCTTTAATGAAATACTTGAAAGTTAACAATGAGTAATATGAATGATTACCTTAACCTAATAGTCTTGGTTTCAAGAGAATAACTTGATAATTGAGTGTTCCATAATTATTTAAAAATATGAATTTTTAATATTCGTCGAAAATTAAAATATAAAATCATGTTTCAATATGTATATAAAACCCAAGCTTTAATGATATACTTGAAAGTAAGCAATGAGTAATTAGAATGATTACCTTAACCTAGTAGTCTAGGTTTCAAGAGATTAACTTGAGAATTGAATGTACTATAAGCATTTAAAAATATGAACTTTTAATATTCGTCAATAATTAAAATATAAAATCATGTTTCAATATGTATATAAAACCCAAGCATTAATGATATACTTGAAAGTATGCAATTAGTAATTAGAATGATTACCTTAACCTAGTAGTCTTGGTTTCAAGAAATTAACTTGAGAATTGAGTGTTCTATAAGCATTTAAAAATATGAACTTTTAATATTTGTCGAAAATTAAGATATAAAATCATGTTTCAATATGTATATAAAACCCAAGCTTTAATCATATACTTCAAAGTAAGCAATGAGTAATTAGAATGATTACCTTAACCTAGTAGTCTAGGTTTCAAGAGATTAACTTGAGAATTGAGTGTTGTATAAGCATATAAAAATCGGAATTTTTAATATGCGTTGAAAATTAAGATATAAAATCATGTTTCAATATGTATATAAAACCCAAGCTTTAATCATATACTTCAAAGTAAGCAATGAGTAATTAGAATGATTACCTTAACCTAGTAGTCTAGGTTTCAAGAGATTAACTTGAGAATTGAGTGTTGTATAAGCATATAAAAATCGGAATTTTTAATATGCGTTGAAAATTAAGATATAAAATCATGTTTTGTACTATTTTTGAAGTGTTGACTTTAATGAAATACATGAAAGTTAACAATGGAATATTAGAATTGTTTTCTGAATCTATTGGTCAGGGTATCTTGACAGAAACATTGTTATACCATTGGTATTAATTGACTATTAAATAGATTCAATAAACATTACACTTACAGCACATATAATAATAATAAAAATAAGAATCTGCTTGTATAGTTTTAACGTAGGATGTTGATACTTTCTCAAGTAGTAAATATGTTAATTCCTGTCACATCATACTTTAAGTGATTCGCTATTCTGCCATCTGAAAAAATATAGTCATTTTATATGTATAATGGTTAAGTAATATCTTGAAAATTAAGTATTATATAAGCAGTTAAATGTTAAAAATTTTAATATTTACATAAAATGATCAAATAATATCATGTTTCAATGTTTTTGTGAAGTCTTAGCTTCAATGAAATACTTGAAAGTTAATAACGAGTAATAAGAATGATTACCTTAACCTAATAGTCTAGGTTTCAAGAGATTCACTTGAGAATTGAGTGTTGTATAAGCATTTAAAAATATGAACTTTTAATATTCATCAATAATTAACATATAAAAACATGGTTCTTAGTATAAATAAAACCTAAGCTTTAATGAAATACTTGAAAGTATGCAATTAGTAATTAGAATGACTACCTTAACCTAGTAGTCTTGGTTTCAAGAAATTAACTTGAGAATTGAGTGTTCTATAAGCATTTAAAAATATGAACTTTTAATATTCGTCGAAAATTAACATATAAAAACATGGTTCATAATATATATAAAACCTAAGCTTCAATGAAATACTTAAAAGTTAACAATGAGTAATAAGAATGATTACCTTAACCTAATAGTCTTGGTTTCAAGAGACTAACTTGAGAATTGAGTGTTCTATAATTATTTAAAAATATGAATTATTAATATTTGTCGAAAATTAAAATATAAAATCATGTTTCAATATGTATATAAATCCCAAGCTTTAATGATATACTTGAAAGTAAGCAATGAGTAATTAGAATGATAACCTTAACCTGGTAGTCTAGGTTTCAAGAGATTAACTTGAGAATTGAGTGTTCTAAAAGCATATAAAAATCGGAATTTTTAATATGCGTTGAAAATTAAGATATAAAATCATGTTTCAATATGTATATAAAACCCAAGCTTTAATCATATACTTCAAAGTAAGCAATGAGTAATTAGAATGATTACCTTAACCTAGTAGTCTAGGTTTCAAGAGATTAACTTGAGAATTGAGTGTTGTATAAGCATATAAAAATCGGAATTTTTAATATGCGTTGAAAATTAAGATATAAAATCATGTTTTGTACTATTTTTGAAGCGTTGACTTTAATGAAATACATGAAAGTTAACAATGGAATATTAGAATTGTTTTCTGAATCTATTGGTCAGGGTATCTTGACAGAAACATTGTTATACCATTGGTATTAATTGACTATTAAATAGATTCAATAAACATTACACTTACAGCACATATAATAATAATAAAAATAAGAATCTGCTTGTATAGTTTTAACGTAGGATGTTGATACTTTCTCAAGTAGTAAATATGTTAATTCCTGTCAAATCATACTTTAAGTGATTCGCTATTCTGCCATCTGAAAAAATATAGTAATTTTATATGTATATTGGTTAAATAATATCTTGAAAATTAAGTATTTTATAAGCAGTTAAATGTTAAAAATTTTAATATTAACATAAAATGAACAAATAGTATTATGTTTCAATGTGTTTGTGAAGTGTTAGCTTCAATGAAATATTTGAAAGTATGCAATTAGTAATTAGAATGACTACCTTAACCTAGTAGTCTTGGTTTCAAGAAATTAACTTGAGAATTGAGTGTTCTATAAGCATTTAAAAATATGAACTTTTAATATTCGTCAATAATTTACATATAAAAACATGGTTCATAGTATAAATAAAACCTAAGCTTTAATGAAATACTTGAAAGTTAACAATGAGTAATATGAATGATTACCTTAACCTAATAGTCTTGGTTTCAAGAGAATAACTTGATAATTGAGTGTTCCATAATTATTTAAAAATATGAATTTTTAATATTCGTCGAAAATTAAAATATAAAATCATGTTTCAATATGTATATAAAACCCAAGCTTTAATGATATACTTGAAAGTAAGCAATGAGTAATTAGAATGATTACCTTAACCTAGTAGTCTAGGTTTCAAGAGATTAACTTGAGAATTGAATGTACTATAAGCATTTAAAAATATGAACTTTTAATATTCGTCAATAATTAAAATATAAAATCATGTTTCAATATGTATATAAAACCCAAGCATTAATGATATACTTGAAAGTATGCAATTAGTAATTAGAATGATTACCTTAACCTAGTAGTCTTGGTTTCAAGAAATTAACTTGAGAATTGAGTGTTCTATAAGCATTTAAAAATATGAACTTTTAATATTTGTCGAAAATTAAAATATAAAATCATGTTTCAATATGTATAAAAAACCGAAGCTTTAATGATATACTTGAAAGTAAGCAATGAGTAATTAGAATGATTACCTTAACCTAGTAGTCTATGTTTCAAGAGACAAACTTGAGAATTGAGAATTATATAATCAGTTAAAAATATGAACTTTTAATATTCGTCAATAATTAAAATATAAAATCATGTTTCAATATGTATATAAAACCCAAGCTTTAATGATATACTTTAAAGTAAGCAATGAGTAATTAGAATGATTACCTTAACCTAGTAGTCTAGGTTTCAAGAGATTAACTTGAGAATTGAGTGTTGTATAAGCATATAAAAATCGGAATTTTTAATATGCGTTGAAAATTAAGATATAAAATCATGTTTCAATATGTATATAAAACCCAAGCTTTAATGATATACTTGAAAGTAAGCAATGAGTAATTAGAATGATTACCTTAACCTAGTAGTCTATGTTTCAAGAGACAAACTTGAGAATTGAGAATTATATAATCAGTTAAAAATATGAACTTTTAATATTCGTCGAAAATTAAAATATAAAATCATGTTTCAATATGTATATAAAACCCAAGCTTTAATCATATACTTGAAAGTAAGCAATGAGTAATTAGAATGATTACCTTAACCTAGTAGTCTAGGTTTCAAGAGATTAACTTGAGAATTGAGTGTTGTATAAGCATATAAAAATCGGAATTTTTAATATGCGTTGAAAATTAAGATATAAAATCATGTTTTGTACTATTTTTGAAGTGTTGACTTTAATGAAATACATGAAAGTTAACAATGGAATATTAGAATTGTTTTCTGAATCTATTGGTCAGGGTATCTTGACAGAAACATTGTTATACCATTGGTATTAATTGACTATTAAATAGATTTAATAAACATTACACTTACAGCACATATAATAATAATAAAAATAAGAATCTGCTTGTATAGTTTTAACGTAGGATGTTGATACTTTCTCAAGTAGTAAATATGTTAATTCCTGTCACATCATACTTTAAGTGATTCGCTATTCTGCCATCTGAAAAAATATAGTAATTTTATATGTATAATGGTTAAATAATATCTTGAAAATTAAGTATTATATAAGCAGTTAAATGTTAAAAATTTTAATATTTACATAAAATGAACAAATAATATCATGTTTCAATGTTTTTGTGAAGTCTTAGCTTCAATGAAATACTTGAAAGTTAACAACGAGTAATAAGAATGATTACCTTAACCTAATAGTCTAGGTTTCAAGAGATTCACTTGAGAATTGAGTGTTGTATATGCATTTAAAAATATGAACTTTTAATATTCATCAATAATTAACATATAAAAACATGGTTCTTAGTATAAATAAAACCTAAGCTTTATTGAAATACTTGAAAGTATGCAAGTAGTAATTAGAATGATTACCTTAACCTAGTAGTCTTGGTTTCAAGAAATTAACTTGAGAATTGAGTGTTCTATAAGCATTAAAAATATGAACTTTTAATATTCGTCGAAAATTAACATATAAAAACATGGTTCATAATATATATAAAACCTAAGCTTCAATGAAATACTTAAAAGTTAACAATGAGTAATAAGAATGATTACCTTAACCTAATAGTCTTGGTTTCAAGAGACTAACTTGAGAATTGAGTGTTCTATAATTATTTAAAAATATGAATTATTAATATTTGTCGAAAATTAAAATATAAAATCATGTTTCAATATGTATATAAAACCCAAGCTTTAATGATATACTTGAAAGTAAGCAATGAGTAATTAGAATGATAACCTTAACCTGGTAGTCTAGGTTTCAAGAGATTAACTTGAGAATTGAGTGTTCTAAAAGCATATAAAAATCGGAATTTTTAATATGCGTTGAAAATTAAGATATAAAATCATGTTTCAATATGTATATAAAACCCAAGCTTTAATCATATACTTCAAAGTAAGCAATGAGTAATTAGAATGATTACCTTAACCTAGTAGTTTAGGTTTCAAGAGATTAACTTGAGAATTGAGTGTTGTATAAGCATATAAAAATCGGAATTTTTAATATGCGTTGAAAATTAAGATATAAAATCATGTTTTGTACTATTTTTGAAGCGTTGACTTTAATGAAATACATGAAAGTTAACAATGGAATATTAGAATTGTTTTCTGAATCTATTGGTCAGGGTATCTTGACAGAAACATTGTTATACCATTGGTATTAATTGACTATTAAATAGATTCAATAAACATTACACTTACAGCACATATAATAATAATAAAAATAAGAATCTGCTTGTATAGTTTTAACGTAGGATGTTGATACTTTCTCAAGTAGTAAATATGTTAATTCCTGTCAAATCATACTTTAAGTGATTCGCTATTCTGCCATCTGAAAAAATATAGTAATTTTATATGTATATTGGTTAAATAATATCTTGAAAATTAAGTATTTTATAAGCAGTTAAATGTTAAAAATTTTAATATTAACATAAAATGAACAAATAGTATTATGTTTCAATGTGTTTGTGAAGTGTTAGCTTCAATGAAATATTTGAAAGTATGCAATTAGTAATTAGAATGACTACCTTAACCTAGTAGTCTTGGTTTCAAGAAATTAACTTGAGAATTGAGTGTTCTATAAGCATTTAAAAATATGAACTTTTAATATTCGTCAATAATTTACATATAAAAACATGGTTCATAGTATAAATAAAACCTAAGCTTTAATGAAATACTTGAAAGTTAACAATGAGTAATATGAATGATTACCTTAACCTAATAGTCTTGGTTTCAAGAGAATAACTTGATAATTGAGTGTTCTATAATTATTTAAAAATATGAATTTTTAATATTCGTCGAAAATTAAAATATAAAATCATGTTTCAATATGTATATAAAACCCAAGCTTTAATGATATACTTGAAAGTAAGCAATGAGTAATTAGAATGATTACCTTAACCTAGTAGTCTAGGTTTCAAGAGATTAACTTGAGAATTGAATGTACTATAAGCATTTAAAAATATGAACTTTTAATATTCGTCAATAATTAAAATATAAAATCATGTTTCAATATGTATATAAAACCCAAGCATTAATGATATACTTGAAAGTATGCAATTAGTAATTAGAATGATTACCTTAACCTAGTAGTCTTGGTTTCAAGAAATTAACTTGAGAATTGAGTGTTCTATAAGCATTTAAAAATATGAACTTTTAATATTTGTCGAAAATTAAAATATAAAATCATGTTTCAATATGTATAAAAAACCGAAGCTTTAATGATATACTTGAAAGTAAGCAATGAGTAATTAGAATGATTACCTTAACCTAGTAGTCTATGTTTCAAGAGACAAACTTGAGAATTGAGAATTATATAATCAGTTAAAAATATGAACTTTTAATATTCGTCAATAATTAAAATATAAAATCATGTTTCAATATGTATATAAAACCCAAGCTTTAATGATATACTTTAAAGTAAGCAATGAGTAATTAGAATGATTACCTTAACCTAGTAGTCTAGGTTTCAAGAGATTAACTTGAGAATTGAGTGTTGTATAAGCATATAAAATCGGAATTTTTAATATGCGTTGAAAATTAAGATATAAAATCATGTTTCAATATGTATATAAAACCCAAGCTTTAATGATATACTTGAAAGTAAGCAATGAGTAATTAGAATGATTACCTTAACCTAGTAGTCTATGTTTCAAGAGACAAACTTGAGAATTGAGAATTATATAATCAGTTAAAAATATGAACTTTTAATATTCGTCGAAAATTAAAATATAAAATCATGTTTCAATATGTATATAAAACCCAAGCTTTAATCATATACTTGAAAGTAAGCAATGAGTAATTAGAATGATTACCTTAACCTAGTAGTCTAGGTTTCAAGAGATTAACTTGAGAATTGAGTGTTGTATAAGCATATAAAAATCGGAATTTTTAATATGCGTTGAAAATTAAGATATAAAATCATGTTTTGTACTATTTTTGAAGTGTTGACTTTAATGAAATACATGAAAGTTAACAATGGAATATTAGAATTGTTTTCTGAATCTATTGGTCAGGGTATCTTGACAGAAACATTGTTATACCATTGGTATTAATTGACTATTAAATAGATTTAATAAACATTACACTTACAGCACATATAATAATAATAAAAATAAGAATCTGCTTGTATAGTTTTAACGTAGGATGTTGATACTTTCTCAAGTAGTAAATATGTTAATTCCTGTCACATCATACTTTAAGTGATTCGCTATTCTGCCATCTGAAAAAATATAGTAATTTTATATGTATAATGGTTAAATAATATCTTGAAAATTAAGTATTATATAAGCAGTTAAATGTTAAAAATTTTAATATTTACATAAAATGAACAAATAATATCATGTTTCAATGTTTTTGTGAAGTCTTAGCTTCAATGAAATACTTGAAAGTTAACAACGAGTAATAAGAATGATTACCTTAACCTAATAGTCTAGGTTTCAAGAGATTCACTTGAGAATTGAGTGTTGTATATGCATTTAAAAATATGAACTTTTAATATTCATCAATAATTAACATATAAAAACATGGTTCTTAGTATAAATAAAACCTAAGCTTTATTGAAATACTTGAAAGTATGCAAGTAGTAATTAGAATGATTACCTTAACCTAGTAGTCTTGGTTTCAAGAAATTAACTTGAGAATTGAGTGTTCTATAAGCATTAAAAAATATGAACTTTTAATATTCGTCGAAAATTAACATATAAAAACATGGTTCATAATATATATAAAACCTAAGCTTCAATGAAATACTTAAAAGTTAACAATGAGTAATAAGAATGATTACCTTAACCTAATAGTCTTGGTTTCAAGAGACTAACTTGAGAATTGAGTGTTCTATAATTATTTAAAAATATGAATTATTAATATTTGTCGAAAATTAAAATATAAAATCATGTTTCAATATGTATATAAAACCCAAGCTTTAATGATATACTTGAAAGTAAGCAATGAGTAATTAGAATGATAACCTTAACCTGGTAGTCTAGGTTTCAAGAGATTAACTTGAGAATTGAGTGTTCTAAAAGCATATAAAAATCGGAATTTTTAATATGCGTTGAAAATTAAGATATAAAATCATGTTTCAATATGTATATAAAACCCAAGCTTTAATCATATACTTCAAAGTAAGCAATGAGTAATTAGAATGATTACCTTAACCTAGTAGTTTAGGTTTCAAGAGATTAACTAGAGAATTGAGTGTTGTATAAGCATATAAAAATCGGAATTTTTAATATGCGTTGAAAATTAAGATATAAAATCATGTTTTGTACTATTTTTGAAGCGTTGACTTTAATGAAATACATGAAAGTTAACAATGGAATATTAGAATTGTTTTCTGAATCTATTGGTCAGGGTATCTTGACAGAAACATTGTTATACCATTGGTATTAATTGACTATTAAATAGATTCAATAAACATTACACTTACAGCACATATAATAATAATAAAAATAAGAATCTGCTTGTATAGTTTTAACGTAGGATGTTGATACTTTCTCAAGTAGTAAATATGTTAATTCCTGTCAAATCATACTTTAAGTGATTCGCTATTCTGCCATCTGAAAAAATATAGTAATTTTATATGTATATTGGTTAAATAATATCTTGAAAATTAAGTATTTTATAAGCAGTTAAATGTTAAAAATTTTAATATTAACATAAAATGAACAAATAGTATTATGTTTCAATGTGTTTGTGAAGTGTTAGCTTCAATGAAATATTTGAAAGTATGCAATTAGTAATTAGAATGACTACCTTAACCTAGTAGTCTTGGTTTCAAGAAATTAACTTGAGAATTGAGTGTTCTATAAGCATTTAAAAATATGAACTTTTAATATTCGTCAATAATTTACATATAAAAACATGGTTCATAGTATAAATAAACCTAAGCTTTAATGAAATACTTGAAAGATGCAATTAGTATTTAGAATACTACCTAAACCTAATATCTAGGTTTTCCAGAGATTCCTTGAGAATTAGTGTTGTATAAGCATTGAAAAATATGAACTTTTATAATTCATCAATAATTAACATATAAAAACATGGTTTCATAGTATAAATAAAACCTAAGCTTTATGAAATACTTTGAAATTATGGCAATTAGTAATAGAATGACTACCTTAACCTAGTAGTCTTGGTTTCAAGAAATTAACTTGAAGAATTGAGTGTTCTTAATATTTGTCGAAAATTAAAATATAAAATCATGTTTCAATATGTATAAAAAACCGAAGCTTTAATGATATACTTGAAAGTAAGCAATGAGTAATTAGAATGATTACCTTAACCTAGTAGTCTATGTTTCAAGAGACAAACTTGAGAATTGAGAATTATATAATCATTAAAAATATGAACTTTTAATATTCGTCAATAATTAAATATAAAATCATGTTTCAATATGTATATAAAACCCAAGCTTTAATGATATACTTGAAAGTAAGCAATGAGTAATTAGAATGATTACCTTAACCTAGTAGTCTAGGTTTCAAGAGATTAACTTGAGAATTGAGTGTTGTATAAGCATTTAAAAATATGAATTTTTAATATGCGTTGAAAATTAAGATATAAAATCATGTTTCAATATGTATATAAAACCCAAGCTTTAATGATATACTTGAAAGTAAGCAATGAGTAATTAGAATGATTACCTTAACCTAGTAGTCTAGGTTTCAAGTATAAAATCATGTTTCAATATGTATACAAACCCAAGCTTTAATCATATACTTCAAAGTAAGCAATGAGTAATTAGAATGATTACCTTAACCTAGTAGTCTAGGTTTCAAGAGATTAACTAGAGAATTGAGTGTTGTATAAGCATATAAAAATCGGAATTTTTAATATGCGTTGAAAATTAAGATATAAAATCATTTTTTGTACTATTTTTTGAAGCGTTGACTTTAATGAAATACATGAAAGTTACAATGGAATATTAGAATTGTTTTCTGAATCTATTGGTCAGGGTATCTTGACAGAAACATTGTTATACCATTGGTATTAATTGACTATTAAATAGATTCAATAAACATTACACTTACAGCACATATAATAATAATAAAAATAAGAATCTGCTTGTATAGTTTTAACGTAGGATGTTGATACTTTCTCAAGTAGTAAATATGTTAATTCCTGTCACATCATACTTTAAGTGATTCGCTATTCTGCCATCTGAAAAAATATAGTAATTTTATATGTATAATGGTTAAATAATATCTTGAAAATTAAGTATTATATAAGCAGTTAAATGTTAAAAATTTTAATATTTACATAAAATGAACAAATAATATCATGTTTCAATGTTTTTGTGAAGTCTTAGCTTCAATGAAATACTTGAAAGTTAACAACGAGTAATAAGAATGATTACCTTAACCTAATAGTCTAGGTTTCAAGAGATTCACTTGAGAATTGAGTGTTGTATATGCATTTAAAAATATGAACTTTTAATATTCATCAATAATTAACATATAAAAACATGGTTCTTAGTATAAATAAAACCTAAGCTTTATTGAAATACTTGAAAGTATGCAAGTAGTAATTAGAATGATTACCTTAACCTAGTAGTCTTGGTTTCAAGAAATTAACTTGAGAATTGAGTGTTCTATAAAAATATGAACTTTATATTGCGAAATTAAAAAAATGTATAATATAGAAGCTTTGACGTGTCAAGAGTATAAGAATGATAACCTATAGTCGGTTTCAAGAGACAAACTTGAGAATTGAAGTGTTTATAATTATTAAAAAATTGAATTTTAATATGAGTGAAAATTAATGATATTAAAAATAAGTGTCAATATGTATATAAACCCGAAGCTTTAATCATATACTTCAAAGTAAGCAGATGAGTAATTAGATGATTACCTTAACCTGTAGTCTAGTTTCAAGAGATAACTTGAGAATTGAGTGTTTAAGCATATAAAATCGGAATTTTTAATATGCGTTGAAAATTATGATAGAAATCATGTTTCAATATGTAGATAAAACCCAAGCTTTAATCATATACTCAAAGTAAGCAATGAGTAATTAGAATGATTACCTTAACCTAGTAGTTTAGGTTTCAAGAGATTAACTTGAGAATTGAGTGTTGTATAAGCATATAAAAATCGGAATTTTTAATATGCGTTGAAAATTAAGATATAAAATCATGTTTTGTACTATTTTTGAAGCGTTGACTTTAATGAAATACATGAAAGTTAACAATGGAATATTAGAATTGTTTTCTGAATCTATTGGTCAGGGTATCTTGACAGAAACATTGTTATACCATTGGTATTAATTGACTATTAAATAGATTCAATAAACATTACACTTACAGCACATATAATAATAATAAAAATAAGAATCTGCTTGTATAGTTTTAACGTAGGATGTTGATACTTTCTCAAGTAGTAAATATGTTAATTCCTGTCAAATCATACTTTAAGTGATTCGCTATTCTGCCATCTGAAAAAATATAGTAATTTTATATGTATATTGGTTAAATAATATCTTGAAAATTAAGTATTATATAAGCAGTTAAATGTTAAAAATTTTAATATTTACATAAAATGAACAAATAATATCATGTTTCAATGTTTTTGTGAAGTCTTAGCTTCAATGAAATACTTGAAAGTTAACAACGAGTAATAAGAATGATTACCTTAACCTAATAGTCTAGGTTTCAAGAGATTCACTTGAGAATTGAGTGTTGTATAAGCATTTAAAAATATGAACTTTTAATATTCATCAATAATTAACATATAAAAACATGGTTCATAGTATAAATAAAACCTAAGCTTTAATGAAAAACTTGAAAGTATGCAATTAGTATTTAGAATGACTACCTTAACCTAATAGTCTAGGTTTCAAGAGATTCACTTGAGAATTGAGTGTTGTATAAGCATTTAAAAATATGAACTTTTAATATTCATCAATAATTAACATATAAAAACATGGTTCATAGTATAAATAAAACCTAAGCTTTAATGAAATACTTGAAAGTATGCAATTAGTAATTAGAATGACTACCTTAACCTAGTAGTCTTGGTTTCAAGAAATTAACTTGAGAATTGAGTGTTCTATAATTATTTAAAAATATGAATTTTTAATATTCGTCGAAAATTAAAATATAAAATCATGTTTCAATATGTATATAAAACCCAAGCTTTAATGATATACTTGAAAGTAAGCAATGAGTAATTAGAATGATAACCTTAACCTGGTAGTCTAGGTTTCAAGAGATTAACTTGAGAATTGAGTGTTCTAAAAGCATATAAAAATCGGAATTTTTAATATGCGTTGAAAATTAAGATATAAAATCATGTTTCAATATGTATATAAAACCCAAGCTTTAATCATATACTTCAAAGTAAGCAATGAGTAATTAGAATGATTACCTTAACCTAGTAGTCTAGGTTTCAAGAGATTAACTAGAGAATTGAGTGTTGTATAAGCATATAAAAATCGGAATTTTTAATATGCGTTGAAAATTAAGATATAAAATCATGTTTTGTACTATTTTTGAAGCGTTGACTTTAATGAAATACATGAAAGTTAACAATGGAATATTAGAATTGTTTTCTGAATCTATTGGTCAGGGTATCTTGACAGAAACATTGTTATACCATTGGTATTAATTGACTATTAAATAGATTCAATAAACATTACACTTACAGCACATATAATAATAATAAAAATAAGAATCTGCTTGTATAGTTTTAACGTAGGATGTTGATACTTTCTCAAGTAGTAAATATGTTAATTCCTGTCAAATCATACTTTAAGTGATTCGCTATTCTGCCATCTGAAAAAATATAGTAATTTTATATGTATATTGGTTAAATAATATCTTGAAAATTAAGTATTATATAAGCAGTTAAATGTTAAAAATTTTAATATTTACATAAAATGAACAAATAATATCATGTTTCAATGTTTTTGTGAAGTCTTAGCTTCAATGAAATACTTGAAAGTTAACAACGAGTAATAAGAATGATTACCTTAACCTAATAGTCTAGGTTTCAAGAGATTCACTTGAGAATTGAGTGTTGTATAAGCATTTAAAAATATGAACTTTTAATATTCATCAATAATTAACATATAAAAACATGGTTCATAGTATAAATAAAACCTAAGCTTTAATGAAATACTTGAAAGTATGCAATTAGTAATTAGAATGACTACCTTAACCTAGTAGTCTTGGTTTCAAGAAATTAACTTGAGAATTGAGTGTTCTATAATTATTTAAAAATATGAATTTTTAATATTCGTCGAAAATTAAAATATAAAATCATGTTTCAATATGTATATAAAACCCAAGCTTTAATGATATACTTGAAAGTAAGCAATGAGTAATTAGAATGATAACCTTAACCTGGTAGTCTAGGTTTCAAGAGATTAACTTGAGAATTGAGTGTTCTAAAAGCATATAAAAATCGGAATTTTTAATATGCGTTGAAAATTAAGATATAAAATCATGTTTCAATATGTATATAAAACCCAAGCTTTAATCATATACTTCAAAGTAAGCAATGAGTAATTAGAATGATTACCTTAACCTAGTAGTCTAGGTTTCAAGAGATTAACTTGAGAATTGAGTGTTGTATAAGCATATAAAAATCGGAATTTTTAATATGCGTTGAAAATTAAGATATAAAATCATGTTTTGTACTATTTTTGAAGTGTTGACTTTAATGAAATACATGAAAGTTAACAATGGAATATTAGAATTGTTTTCTGAATCTATTGGTCAGGGTATCTTGACAGAAACATTGTTATACCATTGGTATTAATTGACTATTAAATAGATTCAATAAACATTACACTTACAGCACATATAATAATAATAAAAATAAGAATCTGCTTGTATAGTTTTAACGTAGGATGTTGATACTTTCTCAAGTAGTAAATATGTTAATTCCTGTCACATCATACTTTAAGTGATTCGCTATTCTGCCATCTGAAAAAATATAGTAATTTTATATGTATAATGGTTAAATAATATCTTGAAAATTAAGTATTATATAAGCAGTTAAATGTTAAAAATTTTAATATTTACATAAAATGAACAAATAATATCATGTTTCAATGTTTTTGTGAAGTCTTAGCTTCAATGAAATACTTGAAAGTTAACAACGAGTAATAAGAATGATTACCTTAACCTAATAGTCTAGGTTTCAAGAGATTCACTTGAGAATTGAGTGTTGTATAAGCATTTAAAAATATGAACTTTTAATATTCATCAATAATTAACATATAAAAACATGGTTCATAGTATAAATAAAACCTAAGCTTTAATGAAATACTTGAAAGTATGCAATTAGTAATTAGAATGACTACCTTAACCTAGTAGTCTTGGTTTCAAGATATTAACTTGAGAATTGAGTGTTCTATAAGCATTTAAAAATATGAACTTTTAATATTCGTCGAAAATTAACATATAAAAACATGGTTCATAATATATATAAAACCTAAGCTTCAATGAAATACTTAAAAGTTAACAATGAGTAATAAGAATGATTACCTTAACCTAATAGTCTTGGTTTCAAGAGACTAACTTGAGAATTGAGTGTTCTATAATTATTTAAAAATATGAATTTTTAATATTCGTCGAAAATTAAAATATAAAATCATGTTTCAATATGTATATAAAACCCAAGCTTTAATGATATACTTGAAAGTAAGCAATGAGTAATTAGAATGATAACCTTAACCTGGTAGTCTAGGTTTCAAGAGATTAACTTGAGAATTGAGTGTTCTAAAAGCATATAAAAATCGGAATTTTTAATATGCGTTGAAAATTAAGATATAAAATCATGTTTCAATATGTATATAAAACCCAAGCTTTAATCATATACTTCAAAGTAAGCAATGAGTAATTAGAATGATTACCTTAACCTAGTAGTCTAGGTTTCAAAAGATTAACTTGAGAATTGAGTGTTGTATAAGCATATAAAAATCGGAATTTTTAATATGCGTTGAAAATTAAGATATAAAATCATGTTTTGTACTATTTTTGAAGCGTTGACTTTAATGAAATACATGAAAGTTAACAATGGAATATTAGAATTGTTTTCTGAATCTATTGGTCAGGGTATCTTGACAGAAACATTGTTATACCATTGGTATTAATTGACTATTAAATAGATTCAATAAACATTACACTTACAGCACATATAATAATAATAAAAATAAGAATCTGCTTGTATAGTTTTAACGTAGGATGTTGATACTTTCTCAAGTAGTAAATATGTTAATTCCTGTCAAATCATACTTTAAGTGATTCGCTATTCTGCCATCTGAAAAAATATAGTAATTTTATATGTATATTGGTTAAATAATATCTTGAAAATTAAGTATTATATAAGCAGTTAAATGTTAAAAATTTTAATATTTACATAAAATGAACAAATAATATCATGTTTCAATGTTTTTGTGAAGTCTTAGCTTCAATGAAATACTTGAAAGTTAACAACGAGTAATAAGAATGATTACCTTAACCTAATAGTCTAGGTTTCAAGAGAATCACTTGAGAATTGAATGTTGTATAAGCATTTAAAAATATGAACTTTTAATATTCATCAATAATTAACATATAAAAACATGGTTCATAGTATAAATAAAACCTAAGCTTTAATGAAATACTTGAAAGTATGCAATTAGTATTTAGAATGACTACCTTAACCTAATAGTCTAGGTTTCAAGAGATTCACTTGAGAATTGAGTGTTGTATAAGCATTTAAAAATATGAACTTTTAATATTCATCAATAATTAACATATAAAAACATGGTTCATAATATATATAAAACCTAAGCTTCAATGAAATACTTAAAAGTTAACAATGAGTAATAAGAATGATTACCTTAACCTAATAGTCTTTGTTTCAAGAGACTAACTTGAGAATTGAGTGTTCTATAATTATTTAAAAATATGAATTTTTAATATTCGTCGAAAATTAAAATATAAAATCATGTTTCAATATGTATATAAAACCCAAGCTTTAATGATATACTTGAAAGTAAGCAATGAGTAATTAGAATGATAACCTTAACCTGGTAGTCTAGGTTTCAAGAGATTAACTTGAGAATTGAGTGTTCTAAAAGCATATAAAAATCGGAATTTTTAATATGCGTTGAAAATTAAGATATAAAATCATGTTTCAATATGTATATAAAACCCAAGCTTTAATCATATACTTCAAAGTAAGCAATGAGTAATTAGAATGATTACCTTAACCTAGTAGTCTAGGTTTCAAGAGATTAACTTGAGAATTGAGTGTTGTATAAGCATATAAAAATCGGAATTTTTAATATGCGTTGAAAATTAAGATATAAAATCATGTTTTGTACTATTTTTGAAGCGTTGACTTTAATGAAATACATGAAAGTTAACAATGGAATATTAGAATTGTTTTCTGAATCTATTGGTCAGGGTATCTTGACAGAAACATTGTTATACCATTGGTATTAATTGACTATTAAATAGATTCAATAAACATTACACTTACAGCACATATAATAATAATAAAAATAAGAATCTGCTTGTATAGTTTTAACGTAGGATGTTGATACTTTCTCAAGTAGTAAATATGTTAATTCCTGTCAAATCATACTTTAAGTGATTCGCTATTCTGCCATCTGAAAAAATATAGTAATTTTATATGTATATTGGTTAAATAATATCTTGAAAATTAAGTATTATATAAGCAGTTAAATGTTAAAAATTTTAATATTTACATAAAATGAACAAATAATATCATGTTTCAATGTTTTTGTGAAGTCTTAGCTTCAATGAAATACTTGAAAGTTAACAACGAGTAATAAGAATGATTACCTTAACCTAATAGTCTAGGTTTCAAGAGAATCACTTGAGAATTGAGTGTTGTATAAGCATTTAAAAATATGAACTTTTAATATTCATCAATAATTAACATATAAAAACATGGTTCATAGTATAAATAAAACCTAAGCTTTAATGAAATACTTGAAAGTATGCAATTAGTAATTAGAATGACTACCTTAACCTAATAGTCTAGGTTTCAAGAGATTCACTTGAGAATTGAGTGTTCTATAAGCATTTAAAAAATATGAACTTTAATATTCGTCGAAAATTAACATATAAAAACATGGTTCATAATATATATAAAACCTAAGCTTCAATGAAATACTTAAAAGTTAACAATGAGTAATAAGAATGATTACATAACCTTAATAGTCTTTGTTTCAGAGACTAACTTGAGAATTGAGTGTTCTATAATTATTTAAAAATATGAATTTTAATATTAGTCGAAATTAAAATATAAAATCATGTTTCAATATGTATATAAAACCCAAGCTTTAATGATATACTTGAAAGTAAGCAATGAGTAATTAGAATGATAACCTTAACTGGTAGTCTAGGTTTCAAGAGATTAACTTGAGAATTGAGTGTTCTAAAAGATATAAAATCGGAATTTTTAATATGCGTTGAAAATTAAGATATAAAATCATGTTATGTTGTATAAGCATATAAAAATCGGAATTTTTAATATGCGTTGAAAATTAAGATATAAATCATGTTTTGTACTATTTTTGAAGCTGTTGACTTTAATGAAATACATGAAAGTTAACAATGGAATATTAGAATTGTTTTCTGAATCTATTGGTCAGGGTATCTTGACAGAAACATTGTTATACCATTGGTATTAATTGACTATTAAATAGATTCAATAAACATTACACTTACAGCACATATAATAATAATAAAAATAAGAATCTGCTGTATAGTTTTAACGTAGGATGTTGATACTTTCTCAAGTAGTAAATATGTTAATTCCTGTCACATCATACTTTAAGTGATTCGCTATTCTGCCATCTGAAAAAATATAGTAATTTTATATGTATAATGGTTAAATAATATCTGAAAATTAAGTATTATATAAGCAGTTAAATGTTAAAATTTTAATATTTACATAAAATGAACAAATAATATCATGTTTCAATGTTTTTGTGAAGTCTTAGCTTCAATGAAATACTTGAAAGTTAACAACGAGTAATAAGAATGATTACCTTAACCTAATAGTCTAGGTTTCAAGAGATTCACTTGAGAATTGAGTGTTGTATAAGCATTTAAAAATATGAACTTTTAATATTCATCAATAATTAACATATAAAAACATGGTTCATAGTATAAATAAAACCTAAGCTTTAATGAAATACTTGAAAGTATGCAATTAGTATTTAGAATGACTACCTTAACCTAGTAGTCTTGGTATCAAGAAATTAACTTGAGCATTGAGTGTTCTATAAGCATTTAAAAATATGAACTTTTAATATTCGTCGAAAATTAACATATAAAAACATGGTTCATAATATATATAAAACCTAAGCTTCAATGAAATACTTAAAAGTTAACAATGAGTAATAAGAATGATTACCTTAACCTAATAGTCTTGGTTTCAAGAGACTAACTTGAGAATTGAGTGTTCTATAATTATTTAAAAATATGAATTATTAATATTTGTCGAAAATTAACATATAAAATCATGTTTCAATATGTATATAAAACCCAAGCTTTAATGATATACTTGAAAGTAAGCAATGAGTAATTAGAATGATAACCTTAACCTGGTAGTCTAGGTTTCAAGAGATTAACTTGAGAATTGAGTGTTCTAAAAGCATATAAAAATCGGAATTTTTAATATGCGTTGAAAATTAAGATATAAAATCATGTTTCAATATGTATATAAAACCCAAGCTTTAATCATATACTTCAAAGTAAGCAATGAGTAATTAGAATGATTACCTTAACCTAGTAGTCTAGGTTTCAAGAGATTAACTTGAGAATTGAGTGTTGTATAAGCATATAAAAATCGGAATTTTTAATATGCGTTGAAAATTAAGATATAAAATCATGTTTTGTACTATTTTTGAAGCGTTGACTTTAATGAAATACATGAAAGTTAACAATGGAATATTAGAATTGTTTTCTGAATCTATTGGTCAGGGTATCTTGACAGAAACATTGTTATACCATTGGTATTAATTGACTATTAAATAGATTCAATAAACATTACACTTACAGCACATATAATAATAATAAAAATAAGAATCTGCTTGTATAGTTTTAACGTAGGATGTTGATACTTTCTCAAGTAGTAAATATGTTAATTCCTGTCAAATCATACTTTAAGTGATTCGCTATTCTGCCATCTGAAAAAATATAGTAATTTTATATGTATATTGGTTAAATAATATCTTGAAAATTAAGTATTATATAAGCAGTTAAATGTTAAAAATTTTAATATTTACATAAAATGAACAAATAATATCATGTTTCAATGTTTTTGTGAAGTCTTAGCTTCAATGAAATACTTGAAAGTTAACAACGAGTAATAAGAATGATTACCTTAACCTAATAGTCTAGGTTTCAAGAGATTCACTTGAGAATTGAGTGTTGTATAAGCATTTAAAAATATGAACTTTTAATATTCATCAATAATTAACATATAAAAACATGGTTCATAGTATAAATAAAACCTAAGCTTTAATGAAATACTTGAAAGTATGCAATTAGTAATTAGAATGACTACCTTAACCTAGTAGTCTTGGTTTCAAGAAATTAACTTGAGAATTGAGTGTTCTATAATTATTTAAAAATATGAATTTTTAATATTCGTCGAAAATTAAAATATAAAATCATGTTTCAATATGTATATAAAACCCAAGCTTTAATGATATACTTGAAAGTAAGCAATGAGTAATTAGAATGATAACCTTAACCTAGTAGTCTAGGTTTCAAGAGATTAACTTGAGAATTGAGTGTTCTAAAAGCATATAAAAATCGGAATTTTTAATATGCGTTGAAAATTAAGATATAAAATCATGTTTCAATATGTATATAAAACCCAAGCTTTAATCATATACTTCAAAGTAAGCAATGAGTAATTAGAATGATTACCTTAACCTAGTAGTCTAGGTTTCAAGAGATTAACTTGAGAATTGAGTGTTGTATAAGCATATAAAAATCGGAATTTTTAATATGCGTTGAAAATTAAGATATAAAATCATGTTTTGTACTATTTTTGAAGTGTTGACTTTAATGAAATACATGAAAGTTAACAATGGAATATTAGAATTGTTTTCTGAATCTATTGGTCAGGGTATCTTGACAGAAACATTGTTATACCATTGGTATTAATTGACTATTAAATAGATTCAATAAACATTACACTTACAGCACATATAATAATAATAAAAATAAGAATCTGCTTGTATAGTTTTAACGTAGGATGTTGATACTTTCTCAAGTAGTAAATATGTTAATTCCTGTCACATCATACTTTAAGTGATTCGCTATTCTGCCATCTGAAAAAATATAGTAATTTTATATGTATAATGGTTAAATAATATCTTGAAAATTAAGTATTATATAAGCAGTTAAATGTTAAAAATTTTAATATTTACATAAAATGAACAAATAATATCATGTTTCAATGTTTTTGTGAAGTCTTAGCTTCAATGAAATACTTGAAAGTTAACAACGAGTAATAAGAATGATTACCTTAACCTAATAGTCTAGGTTTCAAGAGATTCACTTGAGAATTGAGTGTTGTATAAGCATTTAAAAATATGAACTTTTAATATTCATCAATAATTAACATATAAAAACATGGTTCATAGTATAAATAAAACCTAAGCTTTAATGAAATACTTGAAAGTATGCAATTAGTAATTAGAATGACTACCTTAACCTAGTAGTCTTGGTTTCAAGATATTAACTTGAGAATTGAGTGTTCTATAAGCATTTAAAAATATGAACTTTTAATATTCGTCGAAAATTAACATATAAAAACATGGTTCATAATATATATAAAACCTAAGCTTCAATGAAATACTTAAAAGTTAACAATGAGTAATAAGAATGATTACCTTAACCTAATAGTCTTTGTTTCAAGAGACTAACTTGAGAATTGAGTGTTCTATAATTATTTAAAAATATGAATTTTTAATATTCGTCGAAAATTAAATATAAAATCATGTTTCAATATGTATATAAAACCCAAGCTTTAATGATATACTTGAAAGTAAGCAATGAGTAATTAGAATGATAACCTTAACCTAGTAGTCTAGGTTTCAAGAGATTAACTTGAGAATTGAGTGTTCTAAAAGCATATAAAAATCGGAATTTTTAATATGCGTTGAAAATTAAGATATAAAATCATGTTTTGTACTATTTTTGAAGCGTTGACTTTAATGAAATACATGAAAGTTAACAATGGAATATTAGAATTGTTTTCTGAATCTATTGGTCAGGGTATCTTGACAGAAACATTGTTATACCATTGGTATTAATTGACTATTAAATAGATTCAATAAACATTACACTTACAGCACATATAATAATAATAAAAATAAGAATCTGCTTGTATAGTTTTAACGTAGGATGTTGATACTTTCTCAAGTAGTAAATATGTTAATTCCTGTCAAATCATACTTTAAGTGATTCGCTATTCTGCCATCTGAAAAAATATAGTAATTTTATATGTATATTGGTTAAATAATATCTTGAAAATTAAGTATTATATAAGCAGTTAAATGTTAAAAATTTTAATATTTACATAAAATGAACAAATAATATCATGTTTCAATGTTTTTGTGAAGTCTTAGCTTCAATGAAATACTTGAAAGTTAACAACGAGTAATAAGAATGATTACCTTAACCTAATAGTCTAGGTTTCAAGAGATTCACTTGAGAATTGAGTGTTGTATAAGCATTTAAAAATATGAACTTTTAATATTCATCAATAATTAACATATAAAAACATGGTTCATAGTATAAATAAAACCTAAGCTTTAATGAAATACTTGAAAGTATGCAATTAGTAATTAGAATGACTACCTTAACCTAGTAGTCTTGGTTTCAAGAAATTAACTTGAGAATTGAGTGTTCTATAATTATTTAAAAATATGAATTTTAATATTCGTCGAAAATTAAAATATAAAATCATGTTTCAATATGTATATAAAACCCAAGCTTTAATGATATACTTGAAAGTAAGCAATGAGTAATTAGAATGATAACCTTAACCTGGTAGTCTAGGTTTCAAGAGATTAACTTGAGAATTGAGTGTTCTAAAAGCATATAAAAATCGGAATTTTTAATATGCGTTGAAAATTAAGATATAAAATCATGTTTCAATATGTATATAAAACCCAAGCTTTAATCATATACTTCAAAGTAAGCAATGAGTAATTAGAATGATTACCTTAACCTAGTAGTCTAGGTTTCAAGAGATTAACTTGAGAATTGAGTGTTGTATAAGCATATAAAAATCGGAATTTTTAATATGCGTTGAAAATTAAGATATAAAATCATGTTTTGTACTATTTTTGAAGTGTTGACTTTAATGAAATACATGAAAGTTAACAATGGAATATTAGAATTGTTTTCTGAATCTATTGGTCAGGGTATCTTGACAGAAACATTGTTATACCATTGGTATTAATTGACTATTAAATAGATTCAATAAACATTACACTTACAGCACATATAATAATAATAAAAATAAGAATCTGCTTGTATAGTTTTAACGTAGGATGTTGATACTTTCTCAAGTAGTAAATATGTTAATTCCTGTCACATCATACTTTAAGTGATTCGCTATTCTGCCATCTGAAAAATATAGTAATTTTATATGTATAATGGTTAAATAATATCTTGAAAATTAAGTATTATATAAGCAGTTAAATGTTAAAAATTTTAATATTTACATAAAATGAACAAATAATATCATGTTTCAATGTTTTTGTGAAGTCTTAGCTTCAATGAAATACTTGAAAGTTAACAACGAGTAATAAGAATGATTACCTTAACCTAATAGTCTAGGTTTCACGAGATTCACTTGAGAATTGAGTGTTGTATAAGCATTTAAAAATATGAACTTTTAATATTCGTCGAAAATTAAAATATAAAATCATGTTTCAATATGTATATAAAACCCAAGCTTTAATGATATACTTGAAAGTAAGCAATGAGTAATTAGAATGATAACCTTAACCTGGTAGTCTAGGTTTCAAGAGATTAACTTTAGAATTGAGTGTTCTAAAAGCATATAAAAATCGGAATTTTTAATATGCGTTGAAAATTAAGATATAAAATCATGTTTCAATATGTATATAAAACCCAAGCTTTAATCATATACTTCAAAGTAAGCAATGAGTAATTAGAATGATTACCTTAACCTAGTAGTCTAGGTTTCAAGAGATTAACTTGAGAATTGAGTGTTGTATAAGCATATAAAAATCGGAATTTTTAATATGCGTTGAAAATTAAGATATAAAATCATGTTTTGTACTATTTTTGAAGCGTTGACTTTAATGAAATACATGAAAGTTAACAATGGAATATTAGAATTGTTTTCTGAATCTATTGGTCAGGGTATCTTGACAGAAACATTGTTATACCATTGGTATTAATTGACTATTAAATAGATTCAATAAACATTACACTTACAGCACATATAATAATAATAAAAATAAGAATCTGCTTGTATAGTTTTAACGTAGGATGTTGATACTTTCTCAAGTAGTAAATATGTTAATTCCTGTCAAATCATACTTTAAGTGATTCGCTATTCTGCCATCTGAAAAAATATAGTAATTTTATATGTATATTGGTTAAATAATATCTTGAAAATTAAGTATTATATAAGCAGTTAAATGTTAAAAATTTTAATATTTACATAAAATGAACAAATAATATCATGTTTCAATGTTTTTGTGAAGTCTTAGCTTCAATGAAATACTTGAAAGTTAACAACGAGTAATAAGAATGATTACCTTAACCTAATAGTCTAGGTTTCAAGAGATTCACTTGAGAATTGAGTGTTGTATAAGCATTTAAAAATATGAACTTTTAATATTCATCAATAATTAACATATAAAAACATGGTTCATAGTATAAATAAAACCTAAGCTTTAATGATATACTTGAAAGTAAGCAATGAGTAATTAGAATGACTAACCTTAACCTGGTAGTCTAGGTTTCAAGAGATTAACTTGAGAATTGAGTGTCTAAAAGCATATAAAAATCGGAATTTTTAATATGCGTTGAAAATTAAGATATAAAATCATGTTTCAATATGTATATAAAACCCAAGCTTTAATCATATACTTCAAAGTAAGCATGAGTAATTAGAATGATTACCTTAACCTAGTAGTCTAGGTTTCAAGAGACTAACTTGAGAATTGAGTGTTCTAAAGCATATAAAAATCGGAATTTTTAATATGCGTTGAAAATTATGATATAAAATCATGTTTCAATATGTATATAAAACCCAAGCTTTAATCATATACTTCAAAGTAAGCAATGAGTAATTAGAATGATTACCTTAACCTAGTAGTCTAGGTTTCAAGAGATTAACTTGAGAATTGAGTGTTGTATAAGCATATAAAAATCGGAATTTTTAATATGCGTTGAAAATTAAGATATAAAATCATGTTTTGTACTATTTTTGAAGCGTTGACTTTAATGAAATACATGAAAGTTAACAATGGAATATTAGAATTGTTTTCTGAATCTATTGGTCAGGGTATCTTGACAGAAACATTGTTATACCATTGGTATTAATTGACTATTAAATAGATTCAATAAACATTACACTTACAGCACATATAATAATAATAAAAATAAGAATCTGCTTGTATAGTTTTAACGTAGGATGTTGATACTTTCTCAAGTAGTAAATATGTTAATTCCTGTCACATCATACTTTAAGTGATTCGCTATTCTGCCATCTGAAAAAATATAGTAATTTTATATGTATAATGGTTAAATAATATCTTGAAAATTAAGTATTATATAAGCAGTTAAATGTTAAAAATTTTAATATTTACATAAAATGAACAAATAATATCATGTTTCAATGTTTTTGTGAAGTCTTAGCTTCAATGAAATACTTGAAAGTTAACAACGAGTAATAAGAATGATTACCTTAACCTAATAGTCTAGGTTTCAAGAGATTCACTTGAGAATTGAGTGTTGTATAAGCATTTAAAATATGAACTTTTAATATTCGTCGAAAATTAAAATATAAAATCATGTTTCAATATGTATATAAAACCCAAGCTTTAATGATATACTTGAAAGTAAGCAATGAGTAATTAGAATGATAACCTTAACCTGGTAGTCTAGGTTTCAAGAGATTAACTTTAGAATTGAGTGTTCTAAAAGCATATAAAAATCGGAATTTTTAATATGCGTTGAAAATTAAGATATAAAATCATGTTTCAATATGTATATAAAACCCAAGCTTTAATCATATACTTCAAAGTAAGCAATGAGTAATTAGAATGATTACCTTAACCTAGTAGTCTAGGTTTCAAGAGATTAACTTGAGAATTGAGTGTTGTATAAGCATATAAAAATCGGAATTTTTAATATGCGTTGAAAATTAAGATATAAAATCATGTTTTGTACTATTTTTGAAGCGTTGACTTTAATGAAATACATGAAAGTTAACAATGGAATATTAGAATTGTTTTCTGAATCTATTGGTCAGGGTATCTTGACAGAAACATTGTTATACCATTGGTATTAATTGACTATTAAATAGATTCAATAAACATTACACTTACAGCACATATAATAATAATAAAATAAGAATCTGCTTGTATAGTTTT
The DNA here is from genome assembly GCF_003676215.2 of Rhopalosiphum maidis. Classification (NCBI taxonomy): domain Eukaryota; kingdom Metazoa; phylum Arthropoda; class Insecta; order Hemiptera; family Aphididae; genus Rhopalosiphum; species Rhopalosiphum maidis. The sequence goes on from NW_021014744.1 coordinate 85,461, forward strand.
AACGTAGGATGTTGATACTTTCTCAAGTAGTAAATATGTTAATTCCTGTCAAATCATACTTTAAGTGATTCGCTATTCTGCCATCTGAAAAAATATAGTAATTTTATATGTATATTGGTTAAATAATATCTTGAAAATTAAGTATTATATAAGCAGTTAAATGTTAAAAATTTTAATATTTACATAAAATGAACAAATAATATCATGTTTCAATGTTTTTGTGAAGTCTTAGCTTCAATGAAATACTTGAAAGTTAACAACGAGTAATAAGAATGATTACCTTAACCTAATAGTCTAGGTTTCAAGAGATTCACTTGAGAATTGAGTGTTGTATAAGCATTTAAAAATATGAACTTTAATATTCGTCGAAAATTAAAAATATAAAACATGTTTCAATATGTATAAAAAACCTAAGCTTTAATGAAATACTTGAAAGTAAGCAATGAGTAATTAGAATGATACCTTAACCTAGTAGTCTTGGTTTCAAGAGATTAACTTGAGAATTGAGTGTTCTATAAAGCATTTAAAAAATATGAATTTTAATATTCGTCGAAAATTAAAATATAAAATCATGTTTCAATATGTATATAAAACCCAAGCTTTAATGATATACTTGAAAGTAGCAATGAGTAATTAGAATGATTACCTTAACCTAGTAGTCTAGGTTTCAAGAGATTAACTTGAGAATTGAGTGTTCTATAAGCATTTAAAAATCGGAATTTTAATATGCGTGAAAATTAAAATATAAAATCATGTTTCAATATGTATATAAAACCCAAGCTTTAATGATATACTTGAAAGTAAGCAATGAGTAATTAGAATGATTACCTTAACCTAGTAGTCTAGGTTTCAAGAGATAACTTGAGAATTGAGTGTTGTATAAGCATATAAAAATCGGAATTTTTAATATGCGTTGAAAATTAAGATATAAAATCATGTTTTGTACTATTTTTGAAGCGTTGACTTTAATGAAATACATGAAAGTTAACAATGGAATATTAGAATTGTTTCTGAATCTATTGGTCAGGGTATCTTGACAGAAAGATTAACTTGAGAATTGAGTGTTCTATAAGCATATAAAAATCGGAATTTTAATATGCGTTGAAAATTAAGATATAAAA